>NC_034604.1:78989884-78996125 GCF_900095145.1 Mus pahari | reverse complement strand
CATTTTGGAGATGCCAGTACCATGAGATGACCACCAAGAACAGCAGCAGCAGTGAAGTACAGGTGGCTGGAGCCTAGTAGACTTCATGTGTGCTACAAAGGGCAGAGCTGGAGAAGTGACCCAAGCCCTTGGAGGAGCCCAGAAGATGGTGAGTTGGATCCCAGACATTGGACAGTTGGAGTTTGATTTTTGCTTTTGATTGTGACTGTTTTTCCTGATGTTTTTCCCTCTTGAAGGAAGTTTTTTAGTGAGGCCTACAGTTAAGAGACTTTGAATTTTAAAGTACTTTGAATTTTAAAAGATACTGGATATTTTAAAGGGATTGAACTCTTAATATGTAAAGGCTGTGGGATTTTTAAAGTTATTTAGATCTTGGGGATGAATAAGAACTAANGGTTGAGGCTTACTAGTGATGTGCTTGTGTGTCAAGTTGACACAAGCTGGAGTTATCACAGAGAAAGGAGTTCAGTTGGGGAAATGCCTCTATGAGATCCAGCTGTAAGGCATTTTCTCAATTAGTGATCAAGGGGGGAGGAACCCTTGTGGGTGGTGCCATCTCTGGGCNGGTAGTCTTGGTTCTATAAGAGAGTAGGCTGAGCAAGCTAGGGGAAGCAAGCCAATAAAGAACATCCCTCCATGGCCTCTGCATCAGCTCCTGCTTCCTGCCCTGCTTGAGTTCCAGTCCTGACTTCCTTTGGTGATGAAGAGCAGTGTGGAAGTGTAAGCTGAGTAAACCCTTTCCTTCCCAACTTGCTTCTTGGTCATGATGTTTTGTCCAGGAATAGAAACCCTGACTAAGACATATGTATAAATGAAAAATGAATTAAAATGTCTCTCCTGATTTCTTTATTTAAATATAAATTTTCAGTATTTTAGCATTCAATGTTATAAAATATAATATGTAATATAAATATTATGTTATTTGGAAAAATATACTTTTACTTTCTTAGCAAAATAAATAGACTCTATTGAAAAATATTTTGAATTAAAAATGTTCAATAAGATGGTCTAGCTATCTTGGTAACACAACAGTTTCAGAAAATTATTTTATGTCTTAAAATATATAAATATTGATAAGAGCAACAACTATGACTGTAAAGTCAGGTTGGTTGCCTAAATCTTTATCATAAATGAGGTGCCCTGTTTGTGTAGAAATAGCTTTCATATATACAGAAATAATAATCTTTGGTCTGTGTGTACATGTGCCATCGCACACGTGTATATTTCATGCTCATGTGTGGGATATAAAAAGCTGATTAGCACACTATCATTTACAGGGCAAGTGAGCATGAAGACAGACTAGAACTCAATGCTGTAGCAGCATTTCCGTCTTCAGTTACAGTTGCCGTCAAATATCTATGGATACTGACCGCTGGACAGATTTTTCGTGTCTGGACAGCCTGTGGCTCGTGGTGGGCACCTCCTCAATCTCGTCGATGTCACAGGCATCGGCGGCATCTTGTGAGTAGTTGTGTTTCATGACCAGGATGTTCCTTCTGTTCACGGGTGGGATGAGGGGCTTGACTGGCTGTGTGGGTATCTCTGCCAAAATGGAAGCGTCCCTTGTGCTGAGGTTACTGCGACTGCCTTTCGCGCTGGACAGTTGGGATCCACAGTGATGGTCATGGATGCATTTGGAAGATGATCTCCTCAGTTTATGGTAATTTTCAAAGTCTTCCGCCACGTCTGCAAAGTCAGCTGTTGCTCCAGTTCCTCTGAGCGTACATAACTCATAGTGGGGAGGCTCAAACACCTCCTGGAAAACGGTCTGGTCAAAGTCTGACTTCCTTTGGACGTATTTTTTACGAGGCTGTTTGATCTGTACAATGACAGAAACGATAATAAGGATGATCACAATGCAGGAAGTCACGCCAATGACCGTCCCACTGGTGTTGGTCAGCTGGTCCAGCAAGCTTGTTTTCCTCTTTTCTGTAGGTAGGAGAGAGTGAAAACAACAGACAGACAAGAGGAGAAACAACCCACCGTGTGTTAATATCACCTTCAAAATACAAATTCAAAACTGTAAAGCAAAATAGGCTGAGCCTAAAATTTTCACAGCCTTAAATTATCACAAACAGTTTTTCAAAATTAAGATTCTATTTTCTCATGGCTCTATTTTCCATCCTTAAAAGTAACCATTCCATTGCTCACAGCCCTATTTTGAAAGTGAACGTGTGTACATATTTATATATGTATGTTCATTTAACATATTCATGCAAAAATTTACCTAAGACTTATAACAAAATATTTATGAATGTTGTGGTAATTTACTGAACTGTGATTTGTTTTATTTTCCTAGTCATAAGAGGACCTCTAAAATACTGAACTATTAATGAATAGATAGACTTGTTTTTTCTCTATTTCTACAGGTAAAACTGAAGTTATAGGACACACAGCATTCTGATACAAAGAATAATTGAAGACAAAAGTCACAGCAGAGCATGTCCATATTTTCCCAAATAAAAATATCATAAAATATTGAGCACTAAATTGGTGTAATGACAGTATGGAAAATTTCCTATTAGTGGATAGCAAATGGATACATATGATAAAAGACCATAGAGACGTGGAAGAGAGAACACACTTTGGAGGTAGTGACTGCACGTACATAAGGTTGAGAGAATAAATTATAAATAGTCCTTCTCAGAGAAGGACTAAAGGAATTTCCCCATTTCATAAAATACAATAAAACAAACTAAACTGTGTGAGAGTTTTCCAGGAACAGTGAACACCCATATCATGAGAGCAATTAGAGGAATTAGAACAAATAGTTTTAATCAAAAGTTCAAAACTCCCCATAGTAATGATAAAAATGTAAATCCCAGTACAAAAAGTCCAAGCAGAATAAATATAGAAGACCTACTCAGACTTAGAGGTTTTAAAATTCTAGAGGAAACGAAATTTTAAAAAAATCAACCAGGGAAAAACAATACATCAAGAAAAAGGATCCACACAGTATACCATGTGGTTGATAAGCACTAGAGGTCAGAGCAACACATGCTCACAGATTCAAGTTTCTGCAAGCAAAATCAAATTAAAAATCACAGGAATAGCTAGAATTCACTGTGTAATAAATCTGATTTAAACATGAAAACAAAATCATTGTCAGATTTAATAAAACAAACAAAAAATCAATGATTGTAGGATCTGCCTCAAAAAAGGTCTTTGAGTTACATATAAGAGAACCAAGTCATGGCAACTCTAAATGCCTAAGAAGGAAGAGGTGGAGAGACAAATATATTTGTCTTCTTCATATTCAGTAATCTGTTTCATAAAAAACACAGTGAGATCTTTATCAGTGCACTATAGAGCCTATACCTCATAGTGCTGTGGTTGACTGGTACCAGCAGTAGAACTGAGTTTGCTGCAACATAAACCATTGTATATAATAAAAGAAGAGCACAATGTTAAGAAAAAAATCTCTAAATATAATTAGCCAATACAGAAAAAAATAACCAAAATGTGTCTAAAGCAAATTATATTAATATAGACCGCCCTTACTCTGTTACCACCCTGCAAGGAGAATGGTACAAAGTACCAGTTATTGTGATGAGTTGTTGAGGTTTTATGATATATAAAATAATGTAGAAAATAATGAGAAAAAATAGTGTAGAATAGTGACATATACAGGAGAAGCTCCACATTTCATTAGAATTTTCAGCCTAAACCATGAAATATAAGATGTGTAGGAAAAACCCCTTAAGGGGCTAAAGAGATGGCTCATCGGTTAAGAGCACTGACTGCCCTTTCAGAGGTCTTGAGTTCAATCCCAGCAACCACATGGTGGCTCATAACCATCTATAATGGGATTCAATGCCCTCTTCTGGTGTGTCTGAAGACAGCTACAGTGTACTTACACAAAACAAATAAATAAACCTTAAAAAACAAAACAAAACAAAAGACAAAAAAAATACCCTTAAGCTAATACAGTAAAAGTAAGTCAAGAAAATGTTGAAAAACACTAAAAAAATACATATTATAATACAACATATCTACTAAGTGAAATATACCTTATAAAAAGAGAAAACAATGAAAAGATATATGAAACAGAAACAAAAACTGACATGTGTGAATATCATTACATATGGATACATTAAATAACCTAATGAATACAGAGACTATTAGAGTGAATGAAAATTAATATTCAGTTATTCATTGACTGTAGCAAATATTTCCTATATAAAATGTATAATGAGTATTTAAAGAAGTAAAAATTTTAGTCAAAAAAGTTAGATGCAAATAAATATATTTTAGGACAAAAGTATGTTACTAAACATTTAGATTAACTTATGATGATAAAGAAGGTAATTTAGGGGGAATTTTTAACAATTCAAACACTCATGGGTTCAAAACCATATGAAATGGAAGCTTTATAAATATAGAAAGAAAATCAAGCCATGTAATATTATATAATGAGGAAAACTGTAGATACAGAGGAGCCTATGGAATTAGAAGACTTATACAATGCTATATGAGCCTACCAGATATATAGATATAAAATCCTCTCCCCATAATAAGAAGTTATATACTCGGAACCTTCTTTTGTGGTATAGTATATGCTAAGCCATAAAACCAATCACACCAAATCACTACTGATCATAAAAGTAAGTTCTGAAATCACTAGAAAATTAACTAAGACTTCAAAGATGGTTTAACTCTCTAGGGTAAAGGTGGTGTGCTATTATAATGAATTTTTCATCATCTTTTCTTGATTACTCTTTTATTTCTGTCCCAATTACTCCTCCATCCAACAAACTGATGTTGATGGCTGCTCACTTTCACTAAGGTATGAGAATAAGTCAGAAAATATTCAATTTCCTAGTTATTTCCTGGTGGTTCTTCAGACAGAAATCATGACTACCACTCAATATCAAAATAGTTTCCATTAGACAAACTTTTGTTACTGACTTAGTGGTTCAGTGGGTACTGGACAGGGTTTCTCTGCTTCTCTTTGCAGGAAGTATTTTGATAGACAGTTCTAAAACTTAACTGGGAAATGAATCTTTGTTTATCTTCCTTTGAACAGGGTTTAACTCTCAGCCTTAATAATGGATGTGTTTATGTAACTAAAACAGAGCATAACCCAGTCAACAAGCCCTATTAAAGTAACCAGCACATTGGTTGTTGGCTAGTGCACAGAGCAAGGACTCCAAAAACTATTTCATGGGAGAGGAACATGTTATTTAGTTAACAAAATAGAAGTGGCTTCAATTGAAAACAGAAATGACCTTCCTAAATATTTTATTTCTAGAGCATGTGCAAAAGATGAATTGGACAGATCTTGAATAAATGAAACAGACCAGAAGAAATGGAAGAAGGTAAGATGGAGTCATAGAGAATTGAGGATCTCCATGGATACCACTCTTTTCTCCACTTGGCTCTGCAAGTTCTGATGAGGTATCTTTAGTGTTCTAGAATGTAGAGTAGAGTAATAGTAAGTAGAGTCCACTAGTAAGTAGAGTCCACTGTCTAAATGAGTAAATCTCCAGACACCGAGACTTTACAAACTGACATTAAGACACATGAAAAACAAACATCATCTGATTTTTTTAAAAGACTGATACAGATATAATTCCTTCCCACTCTGTATCTCTAAGTTCATTACCTTTACAGTGATTTTCATCCCAGGGATATACACAGTTCTGGAGCCCATTGCAGACTAGCGTGTTGTTAATACACATGTTACTGTGGCAGAAGAATGTGTTGCCTTCACAGGGAGCTAAAGGACAAAAAACAGGGAAAGAAGAGAAAGAAAATGACAAAAGAAAGTCATATTTAATGCTCTTCAATGCAATTCAATTGGGGTGTGCATTCAACAAGACATGTTACTTATTTCTCAAAAAATTGCCACAATGATCATTAGCCCAGGTGACTGGCACTCCACTGGAGGCTTAAATTATTGGAAGGATACAATGTTTCCACTCTCATCAGGACATGCAATTCAGCGAAATTTATTAAATTTTCCTGGGCATGTGCTATGCACTACACTGAAATCCTACATACAAAAATGCATATTTACTGTACAAAGGTACTAATAAAAGCAGTGATATTAAAAATATGTCTGACAAATACTACTGATAAAAATGTATTAAACGAAAACCCATAACACTTTTAAATGCAAACTAAAAGCTATAGAAATCCAGAAACAAAAGTAAATTAATCTTCAACCATATTTTGCTCATCCTCTTACACACAGAGAGAGAGAGAGAGAGAGAGAGAGAGAGAGAGAGAGAGAGAGAGA
>NC_034604.1:78983742-78988742 GCF_900095145.1 Mus pahari | reverse complement strand
ACTTGAACTAATACGACTTTTTGTAATTCGATAAAAACAACTACATTGTTCTCTATGACACACCAGGCTAGGACAGGGTGTGTCCAAAGGAGGAGCTTTGCTTTGGGCTGTGGGAAGTCGTAGTTTCCCTGGGCACAAGCAAGTTTACTCTGAATAGTAGGATCCATGGAGAGTTGGCATGGAATCCTGGGAAGCCATTCTCAAACTCTCAGCACACCTCTTTCAAACTTTCAACAATTGAGAAGGACAACATGTCAGTTACTCTGTAAAATGGGGTGAGTGTGGGGATTTCTTTATTCACAGGATGTATAGTAAGGATAAAGATATTATAAACATTCTTCAGACCTGGACGCAGCTCAGAGAGAGAGAGAGAGAGCTTGACAAACAGATGCAAATTTGCTGGTTTCCTTCTCAGAACCACAGAGCTGCGGGGGTTGGGGTGGAGACCTGGCACCTGTTTCAGGAGAGCATTGAAACACTGCTGATAGTCAAAACATCTGATTTTGAAACCTGGTCCACCACTTCTCACTTGTGTGAGGCTTGAATGGATGTGCTCTCATATTGCTACTTTCATTATACATCTACCTAAGCAGAGTCATGGATGCTATCACAGAGGATCAACAATTAACTGACACTATGTGTCCGTTTCAGGCAAATGACAAATACATGCCAGCTGTCTTATTGTGTTCAGGTAATAAGCGAAGTAAGCTAAGAGCTGGCAGAGCTCATGTTGGCCAGACCTTTCAACACCACAATGGGGAAGCAGTAAGAGTAGGGTCAGGAGGTCAAGGTCATACTTGGCTACATGATAAGTAATCTGTATCAAAAAGCCAATACTAGGGAAAACAATCTGGCAACCTCAATATGATACATAACATAATGCAAAGTGACTAAAGTGATGTTTCACTTGTCCATTTGGAAAGTGAGTATTTTTGGAGTTTGATTGTTTTCTTTTAGTTTTCTTTTCTTTTCTTTCTTTCTTTTTCTTTCTTTCTTTCTTTCTTTCTTTCTTTCTTTCTTTCTGTTTTTTTGAGCTATCACTGCCTTGTGCTAAGTTGATAAGGCATATTTGACTATACTACAAACAAGATATTTACTTATTTTTATATCTCAAATATATTCCAATAATTTAAGATGTTCAATTCTATCAAAATGCAAAAATAGGGCTTATACATACTACATAACAAGACAATATAAGCTTTTATGTATGAATGTATGTATGTATATATGAATAAGAATACAGCTTTAAAAAGACCATATCTTAAGTATACACATATACACTTTAACAAAAATGAAAATAGCATGTATTTTTGTTCTTAAATACTAGTCACAGATATTCAAGTTCCATCTTTAAAAACAAAACAAAACAAAACAAAAAACAATATTGACTAATCCAGAAAAGATTTTACATGGATTTAACCTCAATCTGTAAGAAATAAAATGTTGAGATTCTGTGGAATTGTGGGTTGATAAAAATGACAATGTTGCGTTTTAATTGTGGTAAAAGTATTTGAAAATTTCAGAAAAACAGATAGTATATCTAGACTGTGGTCATTTATAGGTGCCTTCAATGCAGTTTAACTTTTATTCGCTGAATACTCATCCAAATACTTCACTTATGAAATGGAAGGAGGAGCCCTGTGAACTATGGGGGTCTTCGTGTCAACGAGGGATGTCAAATAGGAGCTGAGTTTTCAGGGAAGTTCATTGCTGAGAGCTTACTTACCAATGTTTACTTTAAATAATTCCATTTCTTATTTAAAAGTAAAAACAATATTTAAAATTTAAAAGGAGTTATTGCCTCTATATTATAACTCATTATAGCAGGCACTTTCTTAATTCGTAAGGAATTACCGATTAGTGTGGAGGTTCAAATAACAGAGTCATCACACAAACACTGTGTGGAAAATGTACAGAAAATATGAAAGTAAGATGTCAGTAATTTCTAGTGGATATTTTTAGAATTTGCTGAAATTGTTACTGTGCTTATCTCTTTTTGAGAACATTTCATTATTTTTATCCACATGCATATACTAGGTGTTGTTGAAAACACATGAATTTTCATTTAAAAAGTATAAATTATCTATTAAAAATCAATTTTCGATTTCAGTTTTGTAGGATCTAAATGGCAGTTTTCATAGGACATCTATACTTCTCTACAGTGAAAAATATTTAATGAACATAACACGTTATTACTGATTATGGCTTTGCTGAGAGCCTCTGTGAATTTGCGTGTGTGCGCACTCTGTCCACAAGATGGCGGGCCTCTTCCACATTTCACTGAAGCTTCCTCGGTGGCTCAATGTTGCCGATCTTCTCTGCACCTGAAGACTATTGACTTTTCAGAGCAGTAAGAGAACAGGGTCCTCAGCAACAGTGTTATACAGTGTTAGAAAAGAGGAAGAGAAAGAAAGATCCACAGTCCAAGCGTGATACTGTTTACTTATCTTATAAAATCTAACCAGAGACTATTGTCTCCTAAGTTCATGAACACAGTTTCAGTTCCATAATTAAGACCTTTTACATTTATAGCTACTGTTTTAATATTGACTTCAGTAACTGCTCAAACATACTCCTAAAGTCTTTCCTCAAATAGACAAAAAAAAAATGAGTAAATATTAAATCAAATGTGAAATAGAACATTTCTTTCTGAGCTGCTGAAATTTCAATTTTATTTCCAAGGTAATAAATCTACCAGGGGTAGATGAAGGCAGTCACACAGTTATCATATGACAGTGAGAAACAAAGAAAGAAGGTGTAGAATCCAAAATAAATTCAAGACCACCTAGCCACTTCCCCCTCTGAAGGGACTTTCCAAACTATATTAGCAGGCCAAGTGCAGAGTCAGATGAGGAACCTGGCCGACTAAACAATGCTGAGAAAAATGCTGAGAAAAACCGTAAGGGCAGGCAGAGTGAGGGACTAGGCCAAAGGTATTCACCCTATACAAACCAACCAATATCTGAAAGGGTTACTGGCTTAGAATAAGCCAGCTAGACTTGTTGTCTAAATCTGCCCCTTACAAGGTATAAAAAGTGTGTTCTTTGCTCGTTTGGGGTCTCTCCTCTTGCCTGTGTGTTGCGGGGTGGGGGGGAGGGGTGCAGGGGAGGGAGGAGGAGTCAACACATTGGACCATTATAAAAACCTCTTGAGGTTTGCAGCAATCTCAGTTTCTGTGGTCTTTGTGAGTGAGGGTCTTAGCACTGGTCTCTCCCCATGCTCCCCCCCCACTTTTTTTAGCTCCTTCAAATTATGTTTTAAGTGATTTAACCTCTGCTAACTCCCAAGCTCACACAGCATGGTGATGAACACATCACACACTCACATGCACTGCACACTCTACTGGTTAGTCTATTTCTGCTTTATCATGTCTTCTACCTCTAAATCAGTGGAAATTCCTTCAGACCTGGGAGGAGAAGGAGGAGAACTAGGAGGAGGAGGAGGAGGAGGAGGAGCACAAGGAGGAGGAGAACGAGGAGAACGAGGAGGAGGAGGAAATGGTCCTGAGAACATTTGAAACTCCTCTCTATTTCTTGAATTAAATGGTTATGACCCTTGATTACAAGAGTTTATAAAACTTTTCTTAAAGAAAAGGATTTATTAAAACTTCCTGGTGTTTAAGATGATTTGGAATATTTTTTATTGTTTTAAAGGAAGAATTAAGAAAAATTCCACAGTTATAATTATGTCTATGTCCTATGTATCTATAGTTGATCTATATTTGTATCTATATTTGATAGCCAAATACATAGTGAAAAGGCTTGTGTGACTGAAAACTCAGTTGATTTCACTTAGTAATGTTTTGTCACAGCATTGCCTTTGTGCTTCCTGGTCCCTACTGCAGTTTCTAGAGGTATCTATGATTACATTCTCAGGCCTTTCCCCTCTTTACCTAGGCTTATTGTTTACAAGGATCCCACTACTTTGCACTCAGTCTGAGCTTAAACCATTGAGTCAGGATTCACCCTGGGCTCTGGAAGTTGAGAAGCAGCCTTGCCCTGAGCATTTGCATTCCTACATAGCTTCTCTACTTGGAATGCTAATTAGCATTCTAATTAAATGTGGCTGAATGAAGTCATGGAAATGGACCTTCACCTTGTTCCTAAACAGCTCTAGCTCCCCTTCATTCTCCCTCTTTTTTTCTTTCATTTTATCATTGGCTAGTTGGTTGGTACTTTCTTGTAGCACAAAGTGATTAAATTCATAATGGCATACCATACTGCTACTGTACCCTGACATGGCCATTGAAATACATAATTTACATCTACTGTACCCATTGTTCAGTCTTTCCTGTCTCTTATCCATGTTCCTGCTAGTCCCCTTCAAAATTCAGAGGATTATTAAAACACATTTGGTATAATTATGTTTCAATGAAATTGAACGTGCAAAAAAAATGAATTACTTCCTTGTATATATGACTTACTAAAATTAAATGAGGAAGATATAAACAAACCAAACAGATCAGCAGCAAACAACTGAAAAAGCTGAGCAATGAATGTGTTGGGTCAGTAAATAAAATCAACCTACGTTTTACAAAAGAGCTAACATGAAAATTCTTCAGAATAGTTCATGAAATAGAAATGGAAAGAATGCTACAAAACTCATTTTTGTAAAGCAGTATTACCCAACCTAAACCAGATAAGATCACACTCACACGCACACACGTGGTGGGGGACAATTGTCCTGGTGAAAGGGATGAAAAAATTATAGAAATACTAGCAAACAGAGTTCAACAACATATCACATATCAAACACCATGAATAACGTGGCTTCATTCCAGGATGTAAGAATGAATTAACATATGAAACTCAATAAAGGTAATATAGCCCCAAAGCAGATTTAAAGAAATACATTGCAGCCAGGCATGGTGGTGCAGGCCTTTAATTCCAGCACTCGGGAAGCAGAGGCAGAGGCAGGCAGATTTCTGAGTTCGAGGCCAGCCTGCTCTACAAAGTGAGTTCCAGGACAGCCAGAGCTATACAGAGAAACCCTGTCTCAAA
>NC_034604.1:78937758-78983731 GCF_900095145.1 Mus pahari | reverse complement strand
CAACCCTGTAGGTGCAACAACAATATGAACTAATCAGTACCCCCTGAGCTTGTGTCTCTAGCTGCATATGTAGCAGAAGATGACCTAATCGGCCATCATTGGGAAGAGAGCCCCCTTGGTCTTGTAAACTTTATATGACCCAGCACAGGGGAAGGCCAGGGCCAAGTAGTGGTAGTGGGTGGGTAGGGGAGCAGGGGCGGGGGGGGGGGTGTATAGGGAACTTTCAGGATAGCATTTGAAATGTAAATAAAGAAAATAATAATAAATAATAATAAAAAAAGGTTACTCTCTCCACTTTCATCTTTTTCATTATTCTACCTGAAGTCATAGCCAGAACAACAAGGCAAAGGAGAAGGATAAAAGAAAAACTGTAAAGAGGAAAAGGAAGCAGACATTCCTATTTGCATATTTTGACTCTACACTTAACCCTATTCTTAACACATCCTAATCACTCTACCAGAAAACTTTTAAAAATGATTTTTTTTAAGTTCAGAAAAAAAAGCAAGATATAATCAACATCAAAAATTGGCAGCTTTTCTATTACACTATTAATGATCATGCTGAAAAATGCTAGGGCAACAAACCATTTCAAACTTCCCTCAGAAACAATAACCACCTATACCTTCCTGGCCCTGATTAAAGCTGCTCTTGTTCTTCAGCCATTTAGCCTAAACTCTCTGGAGAATCTCAAATCACCCTTGTATCCACAAACTTCTGCAGCTGCCCTAACTTGTGTTTGCATTGTCAGAAGCCAAAAGGTGTTAGGTGTTTTACTTCTCTTCATTTCTCTGTTTGAATGCCAAGCTCCTGTTACAATATCCATTGCTCTCAGTGTGCCACAAAGAACTGAAAACAATGGGTCTCCATGGAGTCCATGGGTTCCACAGGGACCTTGTCATTGGCAACCCCATAGCATTTCTCCTGCTGGCAAAGCTCCAAGTCCTCCCCAAAAGGTTAGGTTACATTACAAAGTCCTTACATAATTTAATACACAGTGTTTCCCACCCTCAGCTTCTCTGTTAACTAGTCCCTCCAGAATCCAGATACTTCAGCACACTCCCAGGGACAAGTCTCCATCCTTCCCCACTTCATGAGCCATGGTGTTCCTACATAAAGCTTAAGCTTGCCTCCTCCAACTACCTTTGTCAATGCACTGTTTTAACACCTCCTTATATCAGAAGCTAAGGCAAATGGTACTGCTTTCATTTATGATGGTGGTGTGATGTGTGGGAGAGTGGTGTGTGTGTGTGTGTGTGTGTGTGTGTGTGTGTGTGTGTGTGTGCTTGCACTGAAGAAGCCAGAAGAGGTGTTAGGTAGCTTCTGTTCCTCTCCATTTAATTCTTGGAATAGGGCCTCACACTAAACATGAAGGTCATGATTTTGTCTACGCTCTTTGGTCAGCCAAATGCCCAAAATTCACTTGTCAATGTTGGAATTGCAGGTGTTCATATCCGTACCTGTTTTGTTACATTGAGTGATGGAGACCTGAACTCAGTCCTCGGTCCTCTCAATTTCATCGCAAGCATTCTTATCCACTAAACCACCCCCTCAGACACAACAGGAACTAGTTTCTGCTTGCTTAATGTACCCTCATTTGCATAACTCACAGAATACAAATTCCTCATCAGTACAATGGGTATGAGATGCCAGGGAAGAATCCATAGCTTCAGATACATATGGAGCAGAGGATGGTCTTGTCTGACATCAATGGGGGAGGATACCCTTGGTTCTGTGGAGGTTTGACGCAGCAGCATAGTAGGATGCTGGAGGGGTGAGGTAGGAGTGGAGGAGCACCATCGCTGACACAAAGGTGAGGGCAAAGAAGGAAGATAAGGGATACAAATGAATGGAATGGTTAACCAAAAATAGTATGCCAATGGTTTCAGTTTCTAATGAATTTCACTCCTTTCTCAGTATTAATGATGGGGGATAACACTAGATCGTCAAACTCAGCAATTATAAGTCATAGTAAAATAAGTCATAGTAATATGCTTAATATTTTAGACATAAAAACAAGATTTAAAATATATTATGTAATAACTGCTAGGCATTTGTCATAACGGTATTGTAATTATTGATCAAGAATGATAAAAATTATAAAATTTGGGACTAGAGGAATGACTTACCAATCAAGTGCAATTAATTGCTACTCAATAAGCAATAATGAGGACCAGAATTAGGATCCCAGAATCTATGGAACAAGTAACTTCCATTCCTGTGACTCTGACCCACTGTTCTGGACTCTATGCTAATACAAGGATGTACACCCTCACATGTGCATGACACATACATGCACACCAAAGTCTTCTTAAAATTATATACACATCTATCCATCAACATTTCTACCACAATTTCCTTCTCAAGTAAAATTTTTTCCTGCTATCATATTGTAAACTAAAATTGGCCCTTAGATTTTGAAGATAGAATAAATGCCATTTTACTGAAAAATGTTTCCCAAACTGATCCCAGATATTAATTTATGCATCTTCTCTTCATGTATTTCATCTTCTTTCCATTTGTTTTGAAAAAAAATCAATGTTTCCAAAACTCTCTGTTTTGATATGATTTTTTTACAAAAGCATCTAGTCTTAGAAAAAAATATGTATTTCTAAGTCTATGTGATATACAAAATTCTGCTTGCCAAATTCAACTCAGTCTCAGAGAATTATTAGATTATTAGATTCCTCTGCAAAGCTGTGATTAAATTATAGCATCCCACTCTTGAATTTTGTATTCAGAAATGAAAGACATAATTTCATGTACATGTTTAATTACATAGGTAGAGATAATTTCTTTCCTCTCTTATGATGTGAACAACATCTCAAGACACCTACTCCAGTTTTCACTCCAAAGAACTATTGTAAGCTTTTCTCCCATCATCATGTCTCCTCTGACTCAGCTGCATGATGATTTATTCATTGTGTGCAATTAGACATCACAATTATAATGAGGAGGATGTTGGATGGCTTTGCACTGGAGTTATTATTAGGCCCTGCACATTTGGTACAGAGTTTATTCTGTGACGATTTATGCGTGACTGCAGCCACTGGTTAGTTTAGACACATTGTTCTTACAAAGGTACAATATTTGGCTTTGGAGCTGAACATTTCAAGTTCCAACAGAAGAACTTGCCGTAAACAGAGACTTGAGCCAAGCTTAACAGGCCGCATTGCCTGGAGCTTGTGCCTGGACCACTTCAAATGCTGACAGTTCAATACACCAATCTTCCATCTCCATATGGAAACAGATAACATGGATCTTTATTGACAAATATACTCTACAAAGGTTCTAAAATAACAACCAAAAAATTAACGTGTATGACTACCAAAGAGCCTAAGATCCCACATGACTTTGTTGCTTTGAGCCCCACCCACACTCTCACAGCACCGTATCTCTCCTGTCTATATTACTCTACGATGTGCAAAGGAAGATCTTTAAAGACTACAAATTGAATCAATGTTGATTTCAATGGAAGCAATTGTTTTGTCCTAAAAAACTGAAGGACATGATTAGTATATAATATAATTTTATTCTATGTACATATGGATATAGAAACTTCCTGGTAACTCAAGTTGAGTGACTTAGTCTGTCATAAAAGCACATTAAAATAATTATTAAATATTAAACGATTTTGGCTCTTGATTTCTTTATGGTACAATTGAAATGAAGCAAAGATTTGAAAAGGAATGACAGGATGGAAGAGAAGATATAAAGAAGGATGGAGGGAGAGAGGGTTGGAAACTTTCAGATTACACAATTTTATATCACTTCCCTTGCCTCCCTGCACTTGGAAGAAACATGTAAGCCTTTTTCCTATTCCTTATTACTCCTATTTCCTGGGAAGTGCGCTGTGGGCCAGTCCAGTCATTCCTTATAATAAAGTAGTAGAATTAACTAGTTCATATTAGGATACGGTATTAAATATTCATCACCCCATTATAGCTTTTGTTTCAACAACAAACACTTTGTAAATGGCTGACAAGAGATTTATTTTCCTGAAATCATCAAATGTTAATTTTGACATTATAAACACATGCCCACTTGCCAAAATTATATCCTTATGATGATGCTCCTCTTTTGTTTTGTAAAAATAAAATTAATTTAAAAGATAGTTTCTTTATACTGAAAGAGGAATACATGCTCATAATTTATAAAAGCAGGTGTGTGTTTAGATACAGTACAGTTAGTTGACGTTGATGCATGTAACCTTCATGTAACCTTCATGCCATTCTCACTATCAGGTTTCGGCAAAGAACTCCTCACTTACATAAAAATCAGAAGAGAAATAATTCACCTTCAGTAACATAACTAGCAACATTCTATCAAGCTGCTACTCTCTCTCACCAATAATAATAAAAGAAAATGAGGCCATACATTTGAGAAAAGTTTAGGATGGGGTGAGATACGTTGGAGGGAAGAAAGATAATAGGAAAGTGTTTTTTAATTAAAAATTAAAAATATATTAAGTAAACCTAGCTTCAGGATTTGTTCATGTGATGATTATTTTACATGTCAAAAGAGAACTCACAAGTGTCATGAGATTAATAATTTCAAGAAAAGGATCTGATTATCTAGGGTTATCTAGGTGGGCTGACCTTGAGGCAGAGGATGTTACAACAAAACAGAAGGGACAGAAGGGCAGCCTGATGCTGGTGAAGGAGATCTGAGGAACACAGCTTTTAAACTGAAGCTGACAAGGAGAGAAACTCTCACCAGGAGTCTCAGGAGACCATGAGATGAGAACACCGTGTCACTACAGTCTTAGCCCAGTCAGACCACCCTCAAAACTCTGGCATCAGAAACATTGTAAGCCGGGCGGTGGTGGCGCACGCCTTTAATCCCAGCACTCAGGAGGCAGAGGCAGGCGGATTTCTGAGTTCGAGGCCAGTCTGGTCTACAGAGTGAGTTCCAGGACAGTTAGGGCTACACAGAGAAACCCTGTATCAAAACAAACAAACAAACAAACAAAAAAAACAAAAAAGAAATATTACAAAATGAATTTGTTTAGTTTGAAGGATTGGAATTATTGTTACAGCGTCAACAGATAGCTCATACACATGATGAACAAGACAATTTTGTAATAGGTAAATCTGATTATTATGTGTCCACATTGGATGTGAAATGTGCCAAAGTAACACCTTTTAAAATAATTTTCCATCTTTGAAAACATTAAAATGAACTCAGGGGTGTAGTTACATGTAACAGGAAATTGCCATTGTCTTATCATAGGGCTACTATTATAGTGTGATTTCCTTGTTATTGTGATAAACACCAGAATCAAAATCAACCTAGGGAGGAAAAGATTTATTTGGCTTTCATGTTCCTATCACAGTTGATCACTAAGCAGTCAGAGCAGGAACTTAAGGCAGGATCCTGGCCTCAGTAATTGAAGCATAGACCATTGGCTTGCTCTCCAGGACTTATCCAACTTGCTTTCTTATTCTACTCAGGACCACCTGCCCAGGGATAGCACTAAACTCAGTAGACCCAGCCTGACCACACCCATCATTAATCAAGAAAATAATGCTAGAGTCACCTAGGTGACAGAAGCAATTGGACAACTAATTTTCTTTTCCCCTCAAATGACTCTACTTTGTGGAGTTGGCAAAAGAACAATAAACAAATCAACAACAGCAAAGCACTAACTAGTTCAATAACACTATAAAACTGAGGATTTACCCACTGAAGATTGTCACACACAATTCAGTCATCAACTGAGCATTCACTGGGAGGTAAGTGGTGGATACCATTGTAGAGTATTCGTAATACCAACACCCAAGGTACAGTGGAGCAATGGGCTTTCTTAAGCAGTAGCATAAGCCATATTGATTAACTATTTTCTGGTATTATAAATTAGTCTACCATGAAATATAATATGAGTAATCTTATTTACTTAAATACAATTTATCACTCCGGAAAGTCTTACCTCTAGCTTTTAATGTTTCACTAGAACAATACATATTACATGTGAAAAAGGCAAAAGGCAAAGCAAAACTAACATGACTAGTAAAACTGAATCCTATTATCTTCTCTGGATATGTACTAGGTATATAGTGAGCATTTTATGTTACATAATTATTGTATTTACAAGAATATGTAAATAGTATAGATGACTTCTGTTAACTGTTTTAGCATCCCACGTTTAATATAGTTTGATTTAATTCTCCACAATACTGTTATTCTAATTAAAAAACACTAGTGCATTCCCAGAAACATTTAACCATTCCACTAAGAGCATCGGTTTGGGTTAGCAATGGTCATATAAGCCTTTTATACCAAGCTTGAGAAGCAGAAGCAGGAAGTTATTTGTGAATTTGAGGCCAACTTGGACTGTTTGGTCTACATAGAGTTTCAGGTCAGCAAGGGCTCCCTTAAAACAAACAAACAGTTAAAAACATCTCTCATGTATATTATTTGTTTAATTTTTAAATATATTTACATTTGTTTTTAATTGTGTATGTGTGTGTGTATGTGTATACATGTGAATGCAGGTGCCTGTGGCCTGTGGAATTCATAAGGGGTATTGAATTTATTGGAGCTTGGTTGTACAGTTGTGACCCAGGATTGGTTGTGCAGTTGTAACCTGGATTGGTTGTGCAGTTGTGACCCAGGATTGGATGTGCAGTTGTGACCCAAGATTGGTTGTGCGGTTGTGATCTAGGATCGATGTATAGTTGTAACCCAGGATTGGTTGTGCAGTGCGACCCAGGGTTGGTTGTGTAGTTGTGACCATCCTGGCAAGTGTTGGGAAAGGCCCTAGGATCCTTAGCCATATACTATGAGCTCTTCACCACTGAGCTGTCTTTCAGCTCCAGCCCTCATTATTTTAAGGTATGCTTTGTTATTGTATAAACTACTTATCATTAAAAAGCATTTTAAAATGTAATGGTGCGTGTTTTAATGTGAGGTGTTGGAATGTCCCTCGGGCACCTTGTTTCCTAAGAGAAATTAAAAAGCTTTCATTACACTTTGCCAACTCCAAACCATGTTCTTTGTTTTCTAGTCTGATGGCTGAAAAGCAAATGTCACACTGAATGCACACTCTTCTCTTACCGCGATATATAGAATCATTTCCCACAAAGAAGAAAACTTTATGCGAAAGAACATAGACTACTTTATGATTAATTACTTATTTGTTTTCTCTCCATTTCTAATACAGTCATCATCTTTTTCTTACTTCCTTTTTCAATTCTTACTTTTTATAGGGTTAACAACAGGATTTATCCTGCCATTCATATTTTCCTTGAATTTTAGCTATAATGTTTTTCCATCAATACAAATATTAAATACCATGCACATAAATAGAGTGAGTTGTATTAACCACATTGTGTTTTGTGTCTATTTTAGGAAGACATGCCAAAATATGACATATATCCAGCAATTTTCTCAGCATATTTTGTGTACTGTTGATATTTAAATATATGCCATCTGGTATTTATGTTACTGTATGACATACATAAGTAAATATTTCCTACATTAATAAAATGCTCTTAATCTACTTTAAACTCAGCAATTTTAATAGTGAGATCTTGAAATCTAACTAACTAAGACATCAATTTATAATTTTAATTATCATAACCAATGGCATTTCTTTCCTTAAAACATAAAAGTTACTTGGTGAAACACAGTTTGAATATAGTCCCTTTGGGTCTCAGTAATCATCCAAAGTTGATCGTTGTATCTGGCATTATCAATTCAGAAAAAAATGTTATTATTGATAAATATCTTAATGATATTTTTATAACAATATAATTTATAACTACAATCAGATATTTATCCTGATATCCACAGATAAGTGGAGTTCTCTCTGCTCATCAAAGGAGCACCTTTTTGCAGCAGATAGACCACAACTGCTCAAAGGTGCCTGGCCTCAATTCATAAGTCTACAACACAACTCCTACACCTCAGACCAGAGGACTAGAATATCTGCTGTGACAGGAAAGCTGTCTCCATTAAATCTCAACAATATCATGGTCTAAAAGAGACCTGTATTTTGAGATGACAGTACCAGTTAACAGTTTACCAGAATCTTTAAACATCTTCCAGTTCTTTTCACATAATCTTTATATGATCACCACACACGTTGCCATGCACACTTCAGTTGTAGCTATGATCAACTTTGTGCCAGGAGTCCTCCTTCCATGGTTTTAGTCTATGTAGAGTTCAGATTCTTGGAGTGGTCTGACTCAATTCTTTGTTTTCCTTTTTGTTGGTGGCCAGACACTCTTTGGTCTGTAGTATCTGATGCTAAGACGTCACCATTCCAACTGACTCCTCTGGTGTAAGCAATATAACTGAATAAAGTTCCATTTTCACTCATAGTATTAAATGGCTTGGTCAGGGTTTCCTCGGTGGCCTTCTCTTTTTAATCACCTTATAACTATTTGATTAAGGATACACATTCTGAGGGAAAACTTGGCTATGGAATACAAATTTAGCACCATTCATGTCAGAAATGTCAGAAACGAATTCTAAGTACTGCTCTGTCATGGGCATTATGTGTTGTCTTCAAACCCTGAGAATTTTTTTTTTTAACACATCTAAGAATGGTTCTTCCTATGTCCTTTGAAAAACAAAGGATATCCTTTACAATACTAATCATAAATAAACCTACTACTTTGGCTTGTCTTTATAAGTTATTTGAGCAAATTATTGTAAATAATTTCCATATGACCTTAAAGTATTCAGTATTTAAGAATATCTATTTATAATGCACATTTTCTGCTCACCAATCAACACTTGATAGTTTATTATGCAATAACTGTACATGAGACTTGAACAGTAAACAACTCTCCATAAGCAAGAATTGAACAGACTGATGTGGTCTATCCATCCCCACTACTGAATTCATGCACAGAACCCAGAGCAGTGGCTTGGGAAAGGCAACCGCTGATTTAACCTGAACAGGTGTAATTTACCAGCACCTCCAGCATTCCTGTTCTGACGTTCAGTTAATGTTACATAAATATATCTGCCATAGTTGGATGTGAATAAATGTACTTAAAGATAAATTTTACTACATGTAATCTTTTCAATGGGATGTCTCTCCAGGATAACATCAGAGACTATGGAAATTGATGTAAATATCTTAAGCTGTATCATTAGAAAAGCCTTGACATAATTCTGTAAGTTAAAACTCAACCTATCATTAATAATTCTATTTAAGAATGGGCCAGAATTATTTTCCCTAGTAGTACAGAGGTCCTTTTTCTTCCTGCCTTCGGGGCCACTATATAGCCTTTGTTCTGGATACACCCATCTTTAAAAAGTGTTTGTCTGTCATGAACAGTAGCACATACTGCAATTCTGGTAATGTCTCTGATGAGGGTGAGAGTGACTGGAGAGGAGACTGGTTTTGTTTTGTTTTGTTTGTTTGTTTGTTTCTTCTGCCCCATGAAGCCAGCTACACAGAGAGTGATTTCCCAGCCTTCACTGTGGGGAAATCCTTTTCCATTTCTGAGGTCTTGCATCTACTGTTAACTAGTATTATTTCTGTGGCAGATACGGTCATGCAAGACAGACTTTGTAATAAGTTTCTAATGGGCTTGTGCAAGCTAAACATCTGCTGACAGGACAATGAACCTATGTCCTCATGATAAAAACATTTTCTCCACTATTGCAAATAATTCAGATGAGAAGGGATAAAAGTTTGATGATTTAAAATGTGTATACTGGTATTTCTCAGCCATCATATTGTTAGAGCCTATAGAATGTGTTCACTTTTATTTTATGTATGTCTGATAGTAATGGAAGGCTAATGTGCTGCACACTCTGATTTTAACACGTGATTGTGATATGCAGCTAAAATTTGGACAGGATGGGGCCAAAGAATCAAATCAGGTTTGAAAATCATGTAGAAGTCTGCTGACAAGACCCTAGTAGTCACCTATCTTCATCAACCCTTGATGAACAGACCATACATCAACAACATTATATACTAAATATGTAGTTTTAGGTTTACATTTGCTCTGGGCATAGAATTACATGACGTATTTTGTGACTTTTGAAAAATCCATGTATCTATGGCTCTTGTTTGAAAATTATTTTTCTACACATGCTGGTGTTTGATTTCTGTGGTCATATATTTAGAAGATGGAGATATATTTATTCTTTTTTTTTTCAATTTTTATTAGGTATTTACTTTTCAAATGCTACCCCCGGAGCTTGTGTCTCTAGATACATCTATTCTTGATGGATGGTAGGAATGGGGTATTTGGGAATGGATTATGATAAAAAAAAATCATCTCTATGGAGGCTTGTCATTGACTGCTGGAGCTTTCATAAATCAGGAGAGAGACAGTACACACAAAGAGAGTCACACACATAACACACATGCCTACAAATATACACATGCATCCACATGTGTGTAAATACTCACACACACAGGTAGAGATATGATGTTATTTGTTGGCGTGTGATGCTTTGTGCCACTTTGAACACTGCCAGCAAATCATCTGCTACAAGAACGTTAATTATTCTCAACTCTAAATTTGCCTCTCTTCTTTATGACATTTTCAGTCTACACATATTACATTATTAGAAACAGAAAACACGAATATATATATATATATATATATATATATATATATATATATATACTTCTTCAGGGAGTCACCTTGATGATTATATAGAAACCCCAAAATTGTCCCAAGCCACCACTTCAAACTAATGCCCACTTTGTATTATCTTATATTTTCATACCTTACCTAGTAGAGCATGGTTCCAATGAACAAAGCAGTACACACACCCAGTTCATTGCATAATGACTTCCCTCTTCACACCACAAACAGAATTCTGAACCATAATAGTCAAGCAAGGAAAGTAAATCACCATGATAAAAGATTCTGTAGGAATATTTAGTCTACCTATGATATTATAGTAAAATAAAAACTACAGGTTTACTTACAAGAAAGAGACTTTGGTTTTCGAGAATCTGAAAAGTCCAAGACTACATACTAGGCATTTAGTGTTTGGGGACAATCAGATGATAGGTAAAACTACCCCACTGTGTCTTCACAGGAGGAAGGATTGAATCAGTTTCTGATGACACTGTCTGTGAAATCCAATCCCATCCAATAGTGCCTATCTTTGAAATCTAATCATTTTACAAAGGCTTCACATTTGGTTATTAGATTTTTAACGTATGGAATTTGAAGGATTTATAAAAATCACCTAACTTTCAATTGACCAATTGAACATATTTTGTTCAACAACAAAGAACATTCAGTATAACATGCAAGAAAACCCAGATAACACAACAATCCTTTAGCAAAAGCTTATTGCAAATGAATGTAATGATCTCAGAAACTGTCATTATAAAACTCATTTCAAGACTGTGGGTGGAATTTCACTTGCATGTTAAAGGAGCATCCTGTAGCCTATCAATTGTTAATTGATATAATTACTCACTAAATGGCTTCAATAGTTCATACTCTTTTTTTTTTTTTACGTAAGAAAGAAGAAACATTTATTCATATGACATGATTAGCAATCATAGTTTAAAAAATATTTCCTCTACCTTTTTTTTGCTACTTTATCTTTTTTTATTTATTTTTTATTTTATTATTGTTATTATTATTTTCTTTATTTACATTTCAAATGCTATCCCGACAGTTCTCTATACCCCCCGCCCCTCCTCCCCTACCCACCCACTCCCACTACTTGGCCCAGGACTGGGAAGAGAGGCCCCTTGGTCTTGCAAACTTTATATGACCCATCACAATAGTTCATACTCTTAAAGACACTGAAATATTACATTTTCTCTCAACTATACTTATGTAATAGGTACATAGCATAACATAATGCACCATTTCTTATATGCATGTGGATTTATAGATACATATATAATTTAATAATCTATTTTAGAGGAAAAGGGATCTTACATGTCAGCTGCAGTTTCCTTCTATCTCAAATATACCTGAGCTTTCCAATGCATTATTTTCCATACAAAACACCAAGGGTTAAACCATAAGACTTCCATTTTGATCAACACAACATCCCATGTACCTGATGTCTTTCCACATGCCATTTAATTACACAGCTGAATGTGCTTCCCTCATAAAATGGAGTTATTGTCTCATATTGCACTAGAGTAAAATAAAATTTTAAATCATAGTTTAAATTGAGCACTATAGTTATCTGTATTAAATTTTACAGAGCAGTAGATAAAATTTGCAGCTTTTCCATGGTACTTAAGAGGTAGCATAGTAGTTTGCCATTCCATATTTTTTTGACAGTTAAATTAGATAGGTGACCTCAATAGGTCATGATTCCAAATTGAAAAGAATATTTAAAATAAAGTCATCACAACAGGAATCAGGTTAGATGGCTGAGCATCTAAAAATGCATATGCCGCATAAGTCTGGTAATCTAAGTTTGATCCTTCGAAGTAAAGAACTAACTCCACAATGTTGTCCTCTGCCTCTCCACAGTGCATGCCCACATATCAGAGAGCCCTTTAACAGTAACTGAAAATATAAAGTTGTCACAGCGTGCCATGGCTACTTCTCGCCTATGGATATGATCCTTTGAAATTTTCGTCTCCTTAGTGAGAACATGTACTATTCATCTTTTGGCATTCTACCAGAGAAAAATACATCATGACTGACCAGGTGTAACAGTTCTGTAGCACATATGTCCTTCAAATTATCACGTTACGTATGGCAGATAATATGTGTTATTTAAATAAAACATACCAAACAAAACATTGAGAATAAAATAACTAAGATGATAGCTCTCCTATTAACTGTATTCCACAACACATTAAAACTGTAATTAATACTTTAATGAAGGAGTCTATTGAAGCCTCTTGTCAAAGGCACACCGCACTAAATGTGACTGAGCTATGCAGCATAAGTCACCAAAACTGCCAATAAGAATTTCTTTATATTATAGTACAGGAAATATAAAATGAATTTTTTAAATACCTGAATGAATTAAAGATCCAAGATCTCCAGCATTTAACCAAGCCCTGAGATGAAGACAGATTTTTGACATGTACAGACAACCCGCAGCTGGGCAGGATATCTAACTCACTTGAAATCCATGGTACTATTTAAAAAGATCAAGTGTCATTCAAGGATTCTGGTGCCACAGATTGCCCCAGCTGTGTTGTCAAAAAGGAATTTAAAGACTGAATTTGTATGTTTCATAAAATAATTATCTACATTTTTTAAAGCAAATTCTAAACTTAAAAATCTTGCCCCCTGTGCTGTTTACAATAATATATCTTAGTAGGTACCAAACTGTTTTTCATTGTTTCTGTTCAAGAAAAAAATGCACAGCTTGAAAGTATAAGGCTCTTACCCTTTAAAGCTGAATTTTCTGGGATTTTTTTTTTTAATTTGTTTATTTTTGTGAACCATGAAATAGCCAAAGTTCGCCAAGAATATCTTAACATATCTTTCTACTCATACACCTCATTATTCATTAAACTGTAATTTCCAAAGTGAGGAAAAAGCAAAACAAGCTTCTGTACTTTAAATATCATTCTATCACTTAGACATCTTCTGAAGTTTTTCCTAATGCTGTCTTCCCACACAATTCTCTCTCCCCTTACTTTAATTATGGCTCCGAAGTAGCAAGCCTGTTCATTTTAAAGCAGACTGAAGGAGAAACTTACCATAGCTAATAAGTCACATATTGTATTCAGTTTTGAAAAATGATATTTAAATTCAAGCTTCATCAGAAACTGCAGCATCACCTCCATATACTTGGGAAGAGCTAAACCCAAAGACAAACAAAACCCATGATTTCCCAATGGAAGAGCTTGCACAAGCTTAGGAAAGGCTATGATGCATATACGGAGATAAATACTCAGATTGTAATATGTAACCCTCACTTGTCACTGCATCAAAATGAAAGGAAAAGAACCTCTCTTGTGTTAAGAGCTTATTAGGGAACACCCTGCTGTGCGCACACTGCATGAAGAAAACCCCATTAGCAGCTGAGGAGTTTTGCAGCCATGGACACTTCTGAAGGACAAACAGTCAAGTAAGGGAATCTTACGTTCTTGAAAGGAGGTGAAGAGCATCTGAAACCTGCTGTTCCGGCTGCCCTCATCTGCCCACATGCGGATCACCCCAAGGCCTGTGCGCAGCATGACGTCATTAGCCACTGTGCTGCAGAACTTGGCCTTCAAATCCTCCACGGAGCTGCTTCCGTCATAGACCGCCACAAAGTTTCTTTTGCACTCATTTGAATTCTGCATCTCATAGTCCAAGAAACGTAAGTAAATCTGTAAAACAAAGACAAACCAAACTGTTCCTTTAAAGATGTAGAGCAGAGCTAGGGCTTCCTTCTTTTTGTTCAGTCTCACAAGACAGCCTTGATTGCAATCAGTCTCATTATTTCCCCTTGTGGGCCGCAGGCAGACAAACTAGTGCAAAGCAAATTACCTTTAATATTTTTTCCAACTGCTATTATGCTGTTTAAAAAATGTAAATGCACGATTTCCTTTAGCTAAGTTTTCTTTCTCCCCCCACAAATGATCCTGATGTCATCCCATGATGCATTTGAAAACAGCTGTTAGCTCTCAAAACTTACACACTGTTTTGTTTTGGGTACAGAAGTGACTTTAAATTCTTCTTTATGTACAATTGTTCTACTGCCCTGGTTGCTTTGCTTTGAAAAAAAAAAGTTATATAAAAGAATGATTTACATTAAAACTAAAAGAAAACAGAACTGATATTGAAAGACAGCTTTTGATTTCAAACTGGTTAGACTGCAACATTTCAGCATTGAGGTGGAGCATATCAAAACATTTTTTACAAGACCACTTTATGTATTTTATCTCACTTAAGATCAGGCCATTCAGCTAAATGTACACAAATAAAATGTAAATTAGCATTTAATGAATGCAATGTACCATGACACCAATTCATCTTTAAAGTTCCCAACAATTTTGTGACTCTCATGCTGCCGGACTCAGATGTGATCACTTAGGCTCACAGAGTATAAGCTACAGGTGAGGCCTCCTTCCTCAAGGACACCCTGCTCCTAACACACTTGCTCTTGACGGAGGGACATACTCTGACTCTGCCAATGTGTGTTCTGAACCTTAAGGGATGGATTCCAGCAAGAACCAGACTATAAGAACTTGTTTGTTCATCTGTCCATCCGTCAGCAACAGCCACAGCTGGCCTTTTAGTTGGTTGCAGCCATATTGGTGCATTGTGAAAACAATAGTATTGAATGGAATGAGCATTGAAAACATGTATTAATTAAATCGTTACACCAACATAGAATGTGAAACTAGAGGAATAACATAAAGTAAAAGTAAGTGAAGCAAATTAGTGAAGATGCAAGAAGAATGATATCTGAATAAGCCAGGCATACTTTGACACATCAATTGTTAACGTTTTACTTTCTAATCGTACACATGTAGGCTATTTCCTTTAAACTTTTTTACTTCATCTAACATGCACACAAACTAAAGGAATACATTTATTTTAAGTTTACTTTTGCTTTCCACATGCGTTTTTTCTAAATGTGTTACTTCAAAAACTGTAAATAAATCAGAATTGTTTTTCCAGATCTGTAAATGTCTATCCTGTTCCTAATTTCAGTATTTCAGCTAATAAAAATATATTAACTGCCTTCAATGTTATTATAAAATAGGCGTTGGTCCCTGTAGCTTCTCTTACAAGACAATTGTATGACCTGTCTCATGAAACAGTATATTTTAACAATCTCTTCGATAGCCTGTGTGTCTGTCTGGTTCAGTTTCTACAATGTGGCTCAATTCCCAACCCAGGAAAAATTAACATGTGCAAGTACAAAATCAATGATCCCATACTTTTAACCCAAATTGTCCTGTGAGGCAAAGTAAAATCATTGATAAACCTTGTTCCCCCTCTATGCCCTTCCCTCCCTCTGTCCCATCTCGTTCCCCTCTGTCTCTTCCTTTCTCTTCTTTTCCCTTCTCTTCCCTTCCATCCCTTCCTTTCCCTATCCTTCCCTTCCAATATGTTTTTGTCTCCAATAATCCAATCTTTATTCTTCATCAGCAGGCTTTGATTTGAAGGAAGTGGTCCCTACTATCTGTTGCAACTTCTTTTGGATGTGTCAAGGTCTAGTTCAATTATTACATTCCAAAGAAACAACTTTCCACTTGACTGACTTACTAACACTAGCAGCATTTTCTATTATAGCCTCCATGCTCGATTTGAACTGAACATACTTTAAGTTAGAGTCCCTGTGGTGCTTCCTGTCGACTTAACTAACTAGAACTCCCATTTCCTTTATTAATTTCATTTGTTCAGTGTTCATCATTTATTTATTGGCTATCCATAAATCCAATGTGGTTTTAGGTGCTATAAATGATAGTTATGGACACATTCTACTGTCAGTTGTAATGATTATTTAAATTAACTATCAAAACAAAATGTGACACATATCTAAAGAATATAAAGTGTAGAACAATATATTGTAGGCCTGTGTAAGGTAGAAATGAGCTGCGATAGCTCACACCAGGTTACCTTGATATAACTTTGAGAAGACACCGAGAAATATGAGCAGATGAACGGAATTGAGCCACTAAGGAGTACTGGCGTTTTACTCATTTCATGAAGGAAGTAGATTTGTGGGGCTCCAACCTTGGCCAAGGAAGCTTCTTGCTGCTATGAATAACAGACAACTAAGTACCGCACCGCTGTCCAAGGTACTGAATGCCTCTGCACAGTCTCAGTTGTTGATTTAATATTGCTCTAACTTGCTCCAGGTTTAGGAAGCATTGAAGAGGACAGAAAGAGCACAGAGGTGGAGGATGGACAGGAGGAATGTGGAAGACTATTCTCTTCACATGTCATGGATACTGTAGACATGGACTCAAAGCAGCAGTAATCGCTTATACATCTATGCAAGATCAACTCAATTATAATAATCCATTATGGATATGGAAAGGTGGGACTCTGAAGACTCAGCCCCTGCTGAGATGCTATTGATGGCCTCTGGAGGAGGAATAATTGTTCTTCTTAAGGCATATAACATGTGGCCACTGTTACACATCAGAAGATGACCCAATGTCCATTCATGTATCTGCATCATCAATTGGATTTAGAAGTTTAAAATAAGTAAGTAAGTAAATAAATAAATAAATAAGCAAAGAAGATATGAAGTTGGGAGAGTGTGCTGTGAGTGTCTTAGCAACAGTTAGAGTGGATAAGTGAGGGAGAGATATGGTCAAGTAACACCTATGCCTGTGAAAATTTCAAGCAATAAATAAAATTATGGAAAAAAACTGAAAAATCTTAAATCTGCCAAATTTTTGCTATTGCATCACTATGTCTTTCACATACTCGCATGAAATGCTTTTTAAAATAAGATATTTTTCAGGTGACCTTTATTAGGAAGATGGAGCAAGTAATAAAATCACAGCTTACTTAAGACACATAATCAATCAATGTGAGTTCCTGAAATAAGAATTGTAAGCTCTGTCTTTTAGATTCTTTTCATCTTTTTTTCCTTTGCTATCCCCTGACTAAAAGTTATCTTTCTGAAAGTTCTATGATGAACTTTTGAAATGAAAAAGCTAAATGAGAATCTGCTGATTTTTATAAGATAACAAAAATTATAAATAGTTGGAATACATATATATTCTAAAGTATCCCACAATACTTCTAGCATAGTTTATCATCTGTCAAAAGAACATTCAAACTCAAGAAAGAAATACACAGTTTTACCATCAAGAGATGCATCCACAAGAATACATGACTCAGGACAGTCCACCTTTTGAAATACGACACAAAATGACCAAGGATATCAGTAGTTTTACAAAGTTTAACAACAAATATCTATGCTTGCAAGAAGAAAGATGCTGAATGAAAATGATTAACTGAATCAGGATGAAAATTAAGTTTTTCATGTGACATTTTTGAGTCCAAATATTTTGTGATATAATACATCTAAGCACTTTTCTTCCAGTTCCTTATACTGCAAGCAGAAACACATTTGGAATAATAATTTATTTTTATTAGAAAGGGGTCATTAGACTTCAAATTAATTGTTTTGTGCAGCTCACTAAGCAAGAAGAGATATAAATTTCACTTTTATTTTTTCAAATGAAGGGCTGTGATAAGACTCATACCCAAGGTATGTGAACAAACAACCTGGGCTAAGCCCAGAGCATTTTTTTCCCTGCAGGCTTAGCTCTCACTTGGCCTAGGCCTGGACACTTTTAGCCTTCATATAATCTAATCTTCCTAGCTTACTGATTCAATTCAGCTACTCTTGGCTTCTGACTGAATTGTTGTGCTTAGCCTCATACTAACTTTGGCAATATGATCTAATCTTCTGGCTCCTTCTCATTCTCTAGCTCTTTCTGTCTTTACCTGTGTCTAGATTGTTCTCTCTGTCCCAGTAAAACTGTCCAAGTAAAACTGGCACACACATATCACCACTCTTTTCTCTCCCTGTGAAATTCTTAACTTTCCTCTCTTTCCTGTCCTCATGAGAGTTGATCTTAACCTATCTCTGACTTATTCTGTCAAATCTCTCTCTGATTTGTTACTTTGTCTGTCCCTCAATTAGACATCACTTTCAAATGTGGCTGCTTCCTTCCAGAAACTAACCTTATCTTAATTGTTAGAGATTAATGGTGTGTACTAAGGGAATGTCTGTATTCCAGCCAGATCAGTTAATGGTGCATTTTTCCAGCTGGATCACACAGAACCTAGAAGGTTTTTGTATGTGATCCCTTGCCAGGACAGCCATGTTGCTGAATTTAAATTCCTCTATAAGCAGATTTGTGCAAGAACTGTTAAAGACAAAGAGAACTGAGATTCAGGAAAGTCAAGTCTTTTATTTTTAGTTTTTGAAGTGACAAAAGCACTGTCACTTTTATAGTTTTACCTTTGTACAGGTTTGGACTTTAAATCTTTTGACCCCAACTTGCTCAGTACCTTCATTGCATCTTATGCAGTCTTATGGAAAGCTTTTAGAAAACGTTCACATGTCATAAATTCCAAAGGTAAAGCTATCATCTTAAAGAAAACAAACTGTAACAAAATGAAAAAGGGGTATGGGAAAGCCCCAGAACGTTAACTCTTTCCATTTTCCTAAAGACGTTCAGAAACCTGTTGATGAAGGTATCAATGGAACTCAGATGATGAATGTGCCCTTTGAAACAAATTACGATTTTTAAAAAGCACAGACAATAAAGCTAGGGCTACTACTTAATTATGTAGGGGTGGTGTAGTTAGAAAAATCAGACTGCATGCTTGGCTTAAGCTTTGACTTTTTGACATCTTGCAGTGTGTTTGCATTATCACTGTAGTCACAGGCTGTCATGTGTTGATGATGAACAGTGATGGGCAATGTCTACCATCTCAGATACTTCTGTATGTCAAAGGATCCCCTCACCCACAAAGACATATTTATGGAAGAACTACACAACTGCCTTTACTGGAATCTTCAGGAACACATGAAGAATTTATGATTATTTTGAACGTCAATGTTTGTATTTAATAGGGAAATAACGTGTAAGAGAAAGGCATTTGGTTCACAAGAATGGGGGCTGTTCATACATAAGCTAAATTCCTTTCAAAACATTCTGAACAAGTGTTTTGTTTTTTTCACTAGAGTCTACAGTCTCTGTCATATAACTTTTCTATGAAAATTTCAGAAATATCTTCTGGGTATTGGAGGGCAACAGTCAACAACCTCCCATAAATATTGGTCCTAAATCCCTTGTCATTTCGTGTATTTTTTTTTCTGAGAATAAATTTAGCTATTTGTATATTCAGGAGGAGAAGAAGAAAAGAGGAATAATTTTAATTATGGAAATAATACTTGAGTTTTTTTTTTTTTAACTCCATGGACAACTAAAAGTTTTAAGTATATATCTTAAGTGCAATATGGTAGACATTTTAAATAATTATATTTTCCATAAAAAATTAATCCAGGGTCTGAAAAAATGGCTCAGTGTTTGAAAGCACTTATGGAACTTGCAGAAAGACCCAAATTCACTTCTGAGCAACTACCACTGGTGTATCAAAACCACCTGTATATTTAGCCTCAGGCAATTTAAATTCCCTCTTCGTTCTTCTGAGGACACTTGTACTCATATGAGCACACAGATATGCACACTCATACACACACACACACACACACACACACATACACACACACACACACACATGCATAATTATAAAAATAACAAATCAAGCAGACACTGAGCATCTGCTGTATCTATGTATTCAATTATTTTGAAAACTTTTCACTTTTATACAAGGTTGGGTTTAGTCCAAATATGCATTCTGAATTTCTAATCATACAAACATGTAATATAAAGCAGTTTCATTTTAAACAGTTTTAAGATGACCATTATGACTAGAATCAGTGTTTAAGATTTGTGACATAATGGCTCCAAGAAAAGACTTATTACAGGGAGCAAACAGAAAAAATAAGAAAGAACAATCTCTCTACTCCCTCTGTGAGGGAAGGCAAAGGGAAATGATCAACAGAATAATATATAACTCTAGTGAAATAGTCAGATCCAAATCTCCTCTCAGTGAATCATTTTGATGCGTTTTCCTTTTTAATCAATCACAAAGGGTTGGAACTGACGGGATGATTTATTGAAAGAGACATGGGCAACTTCAGAACATATAAACCATCTCTGGTTTATCTATTTCCCAAACTGCAGCAGTGCTGCGTTTCTACGCAAAGCAAGTAAATTTAGTTTAATTATCAAGAAATTCACTACAAAGGAAATTTAATACCAGCTGCTTAGAAGCTCCTCCCCTTGTTTCACAATGATATGAAAAGCAGGGACCAAGACAATTATTCGAGTCTCAAAAGAAATTTTTTTTTCACTAAATAAATGTTTAGTCGCCTCAGGTCTGCCATATGTTATTCATGAATTCAAGATAACTGGACATCTTAATATTTGAACCAGTCTAAAAGCATGTACCTGGGGCTTTGTGGTTGCTGTTTGTGACTGGAAAGGTCAGGATTATATCAGATAGAATATTACATGACTTTGGACGGTTGAGAAATCTTCACTTGGGAAACATAAATAATGCTATCTTCTAAAATGTTAAAACATAAGCACTTAACAACAGATCTTGGTATAAAGATATTAAAGTAGAATTTAGACATTTATAGAAAATAGTAAAACATTTGAGTAGCCTTCTACATCTTACACTCTACAACTAATATTTTCTTTTAAAAGATTAGCTATAACTCTCATTAGCTATTATTTACTACATTAAAATTTCAATTTTCATTCTTCTCATAGTTTGGGATAATGAAGGTAGACTCAGTCCCTAAACCCTTGATACTTTTAATGTTTTCAACTCCAGTCATTACCCAGAGTTTATTGCATTTACCTTCTAATGTTACCTATGAAATGCCATCAGATTTAGTAGGTCTGTTTATTACTGCACAAATCCCAGGATAGAAGGACTCAAGATTTATATTTAATTATCTTTTCAAAGTCTGAAATTCCATGTTCTTGGACTTCTGAGACCAACACTACCATTTACCCCCATGGCTACCGTCACACTGATGAAGTACCCTTGCTCCTCTGACTCCATGGATCCTTCCTTGGCCAGTAAAGAAACCTCTGCTTTTAAGGGCTCTGTGATTAGATCAGACTCAGCTGGACCACTTCTCTGCTCAGTGGCACCTGAATGACAGTTTCCCAGGTATCCATCGAGCATCCTTTGCCAGGTAATTTAATATAACCAGGTATGTCTCTCTTTGATACACTGACAAGTTAGAACTGGGACTGGAAACTGTGGAGGTCTCATAAACTCCAACCTCTATACATAGGTCATCATATAAACAGCGTTCACAGCATGATATTTTTTAATGAAATACTGACCTATTTTTCACCTTTCCATGTTGATTTGACTATAAGCAGATTTAATAATATTTTGGTTTTGTACAAAAATTAACTTTAATTTGAAATAATAAAAATAATATGTAGCTATCAAAAGGTAGATCTTTATTCTCCCCAAACATTAATGATTCACTCTCCTTGGCACATGTTTGGTGAATCTTTTGGCTCTGTCTCCTATCTCCTTGGGTAAATTGGATCTTTTTGCTGATTATGGTGGCTCTGTATTATCAGACTAGTCCAGGAGTTTTGAGATTATTGCCATTATTCTAGCCCAACTAATAGCTAGCCAAATGTCTGAGTTAGTCAAAAACACATATTTACGGGATTTAGATTTTAACAGGACTTTCATGTGATGTCGGCCAAAAATTACTTGATGTAATTGTTATGCAAGACCCCTGCCAAATTCTGCTCTCATACTGTCCCTGGAATATCATTTGAGCCCCATCACAGAACCCTAAGTATATTGAATTAATAGATGCTTATCTCTCATTTCAAATAGAAAAAGTACAGTTCCTCAAACAATGTAGACTGGGAGATGGCTGCTGTGCTCTTTCTAGGTATAGTTCACCATAAATGTCATATGAGTTTTCTAAATATTATTTGTAAGAATTTCTATTGTCATATGTTTTTAGACATATAATGTATTGCAGCTATGTTCATCACTCCATTACCCTGTCTTATCCCCTTCCTACTTTTGCTGTTCATTTCCCAAGTAGTCTGTCTCCCAGACCCATGCAATTTTTTTAAAAGACCCCACTTTAGTTAAAGTTGCTTGCAGGAAAAGGAGTAATAGGCTATTCCACTAGACTATGGTTAACTTAGCCATAGCTACAACAGAAAAAGGGGGCATATCCTCTTCTTGAAACAGTTAGCTGCCAATAGCGCCTCAGAAACTGTAGGGCTCAGGAGTCTACCCCCAGGCAGAGTTTAATGAAAAATAACAGTTCATTTTTCAGGTGCTGCATTCTGCTTCATGTGGTTATCAACAAATACCTGAAGTTCAGCCCTCATGAAACTCAGGTTTACATTCTTACCATGGTTTGGTCTTGCATTATTCCCCATGGTGACCATTCTCTAGATAAGATCTACAACTGGGCACACTAGTGACTTTTCTACAGCCTTGTTCTAGGATCTGCATGTAAAAAGTCTGCTCACAGAAGTGTGTTTGTACCCAATAGTTAACTCAAAAAGGCTTCTACTGTCCTGATGCTGCTAATTCCATTTGTAAATGGCCCCATCATGATTGGATTTCCAAAAGTATTTCTCCTCTGGTTTTCCTTGGGGATGCTGACAGATAATGCTAATAATTAAAGGGGTAATCTACATTAGTAAAGAAAATATTGGTACATTTCCTAATTATCAAATGCTAAGGAACAGCCGGCAGTATATTCAAAATTTAATCCTATCATGTAAACTCTTTAGCAACTCCCTTTGTGTACTGCAGTGGGTCATGAGATACCATTCAAACAGTCAGACAGTGAGTCATTTCAAGCTTGACTTATGCTTTGATAGCTTATGCTCATAATTACTAGGATATCCACAAAAATAGGAAGCCCACATGGGTAGTAAGCCTTGTTTCTTGGTTTTCTCCACAGCATTCAATTCCACTTCCTCTCTTCTCAACCTCTAATTGAACAGAAAAAGGCTGTCACAATAGAACCATCTTAGTTCAGCTCTGCAGGAAGCATCCCCTTTGGGTCACAGACTGCCTGACTCTGTGACAGGCAGGTGCACTAGGCATTGTTGTTCTGGGACTATACAAAAGACAGCTTATTTGCCATCTGCAAGAAGGAGGCCTGTGTTTACACTCCACTTTAACACTGAAGTGACAAGGTGCTGCTAAAGACAGCAAGGTGCTATGCTTACAGTTCCTGTTTATGAAAGTTGGCTTTTAAAAAGACTTTCATTCATAAAGGTGAAGAAAAACAAGCACTTTCCTGAGAATTCACAAATTGTATATAGATAAATTTAGCTCTCTGATCATCCAGGTGAGTGTTTATGACTCTATATTACAAATACCAGTTATTTCTTTAAAATTCTTTCTGCTATCAAGCTTTGAATCCAGGGCCTGCCACAGGCTAAGCAGGTATTCTATTATCAAGCCCCCTTGGCCTTTGCTTTTGAGATAGGGTCTCACTAACTTGTCAAGTCTAGTAAACACACTCCCTCTGAAGGGAAATGAAATTTAAGATGAAATTTAAGGCCTGTGATTCATGTAACTTAGGTCAAAAAGTTGTTTGTAAGCTTAGAAGCCTGAGGCGGAGGACACAGTAGAACAGGCCCAGGCATGCTCATTAAAACATTCCTGACATAGTTTGGAGTCATATGTTAACCAGGTGTTCTGCTGACTTGCACATACCATTCTACAAATGTGTTGGTGTTTAAATGGGCCAATCATGTACAACCGCACCAATTCTCCCGAGCCCCCCCCCAACCCCTCTTCCTATAAAAACTCCTAGTTTTTGAGCCATGTGATCGATTTCTCGTGCTCCTGTGTAAGATACGAATCGGCCTGGAGCTCCGCCATTAAACTACCTCATGTTTTTGCATCAAGACTGTTGTTTTTCGTGATTCCTGGGTGAGCGAGCATCATCTCGGGTTTGGAGTGGGAAGGGCTCCCCATGGAGGTCTTTCACCTCTATAGTTTGAGCTAACCTTGAACAAAACTTGCAAGCAACAGGAAAAAAAAAAAAAAGGAAAAGAAAACCACTGTCTAAATTGTTACAAAGCAAAAATATTTTTTAAACGATTTACTCAGATGCAAAGAGACTTGAAACTTTCAGAGCTGTGCACAGGACTACGCTTTCTTCCCTCCCATTACATAAATATGAAGTGTAATGTATATATACTTCAAGAAGTACTTTGTTTTTTTCATATGCAAATACTTCTTGAAGGGCAAACTCCCTTCAAATTCTAAAGAGAAAAGATAGTAGCAGTAACATTATTTTTTCCTTAACCTGAATACCCCATCACCACATTCTATGGTACTGTTCTTAGTATTCCCTTCACTGACTGCCAGAACAGAGTGAGTTCTGTCATGGATGGACTCATGTCCATTCACCTATTTTACCTTCCAACCTACTTTCAAATTCCATTTCTAACATGCAAATCCAGTCACATCCCCTTTCTGTTCACCTTCCTTGATATCACTAAGCATTTGGGGTAAAGTTTCCATTCTCAGCAAAGACCCACAAAGGTTAGACCTTCCAGACCTGCCTCCCTCCACACCCATTGGCTCATTAGATCACATGCTACTAACTTAATTGATGAAAGGTTTGCTGTTTTCGCTGAACATAAAGCCTTTGATGTGCTCCCTGCAGTCTTGTGTGTCTTCCTACTGTCTAGCTCCTATCTTGCTGTTTCTCATGCCCTTCTATTGAGACCCTGCCTACTACTGTCTTTTCTGTTTAGGTAGCCTTTTCCTTTGTATTTTTCTTATCTACAACTTGAGATCAGATATTTTGCTTGGCTGACTTCTTTACATATATGTCTTAGTACTAAATGTAGAAAACCTGATGAATAAGTATGGGGTGGTGTATGTACGTTTCTGTGTGCCTGTGTCTCAGAGAACACATGCGCATGTGAATGACCGTGTGAAAGTCAGAGATCAGATTTAGAAATTTGTTCTCACGTTTCATTTACACTTTTTTGGAGACAAAGTATCTTAGACTTGCTTCAGGGTCTCTTGTTCTCCATTGTACAATCTGTTCACCAGGTCCCACACTGCAGTTCATGCTGGAAAGTTAGGTTGAACAGATGAACACAGTCTCATTTCCAAGAACAGGAAACTAACTGTTAGCTAGTAGCACATTTGACACATGGCCTAGTGCTACCAGATAACGTGAAAACTAGATGCTTCTCAAGTCCACTGTTGGGTGCGGGTTTCACTTTTGGGACTGACCTTGGATCGTGGTGGGGCTCGGATGTACCATTTGCAATCCACGGCTTCACTGGCAGAAGCTTTGCCTTCCTTCAGAATCTGTATGGACTCCACAATTCCTTCCGGGCCGCCCATCTCAAACTCACACGCTAAATAATAAGATGCCAAACACACACAAAGATGGATCTTGAATAATAAACCCAAAGTATACTTCATTATAGAAAACAAAGACCTCTGGACATTATCAAATTTCTCTTTTACCAACCTGGCAATGGTTTCAAAACTCCAAGGTCCTTAAAGTCGGGATCTTAAAAATTGAGAAAATGACAATTAGTTCTATTCTGCATGAACTCCTTACAATGACATTGAGAAATAGTCCATCAAATTATCCAGGAAGTAGCCTGCATATACATTTGGAAAATTTTACTGATAAAATAAAAAGTACATGCTAAATATTAAGTCAGAAATTTCAAGTGCATGTCAATACAACTGTTATTGCTACTGGCTTTTTTCTCACTACAATAAGAGTTGTTTGAAACTTTCAACATCATTACTGTATCTTATACTTATGTTTCTTATGGTATATCCACAGGTAAGTCATGGTTTGAGTCACTTCCATATATTACAGATATAATTTATGTTCCAGTTCAAAGGAGTTTTGCCATTGTTGAAAAACATTCTTGCCTGGGGGGGGGGGGGGGAGGTAACAGCTCAAACTTCATATATCAAAGTGCAAACAACCCTTTTCTTCTAGTGGAAAGACTTACCCTGTTTTCCTGTCATCTCTGGCTCTCATGATGCTGTCTTTTATAGTACTTCTCAATTCTCTACTTTGTAAAGTTAACAACTTTTTCTCCTATCTTTCTCTGTGAACCTAGTTTCACAGACCCCTCTCTTTTTGCTTGTCTGCAAGCTTCATGGGAAGCTGGACTTATCCTAAGTTTCGAAATGTCCTTGTTAAAAGGCAAAACCCATATCTTCAATCCCATTTCTTGGGTTTGGTTGTAACATAAGAACCCAGCCCATGCTGTGAGCCTGAATAGGGCATCAGAGAATTTTCCCCCATGAATACAAACGGCATTTGTAGCTTTTCTTTTACACTGGAAATCCTCTGAAATCATTTGCAGTGGACCACTTCATTGTTGAGAGGCCTGAAGGTCAGACCACACCAACTGTGATGACAAGCTGAATGAAATGCAACCCGTATATGGAAAATTTCTCTGATTTGAAACAGTATATGTCCATAAAGCCTGGCCTGTTTGAATTGAATTTTCTCTTACCTGTGCTAAAGTTACCAATGGGTATGGTATACTAGAAGAGACTCTGAGTAGTTTAAAGTTAACTGTGGAGTTTAACATGTATTTTTTTTTTTTTTTTGTAATAAAATTTGTACTGGATAAAAAAAAAAATCTTACATATTTTAAAATATTTTGTAAAATACCTTTCAAGGATGAACTTGTTTTGCAGTATGGAAAGTCATATTTTATTATGACAAGAATTAGGGGTACTTATTAAAACCATGTGATTTTCTTTGGTCTACGTGTACCACATTTTGAAAGACTCATGTCCTTGTATGTGAATATACTGAACATGCATATTCAGGCATACATTTGTAATTTTCATTGTTTGCTGTTTATGTGAAGTGGTCTGATGGCAGTGAGAAATGCAGTATTAACCATGGTATTCCCCAATTGTATCAAGTATTTTCACTCAGCATATTGTAAATACTACTAGAATGTATGTATATATGCTGAATCAAGGGCAAAACACTTTTAGCAAATAGACCATTATTTTTAGAAATACATGGAAATACTTTTTTAAAAAATTTTATGGGATAAAGAAAATGCATGTATATAGTCCCCCCCCCCAAATGGGGAAAAAGCATATGTATCATTTACATTATATGATTTGCCAGTAGTGATTTTTTTCTTCCTTCGGCATCAATAGCCATCTCACTTTTTCAATAAACATCTATTAAATGCCTGCATTTTATATTTTATGTAAAATTATTTGTGTTTTTACTACTAAATAGTCTACTTGCCAGTAGACTCACTCTTCTTAGAAAAAAGTTAGGTTAAGGTTAGGAGTCAGTCATATTTTTTGGAAAAGTCAAGCTTTGGATTAGACTGAAATTGTATGGAGTGTGATCCAGCACTCCAGAGTCAGAGGTCAGAGCATCACTCCAAGTTCAAGGGCACATTAGTCTGTGCAAGCTCTAGGGCTATTTGAGGCAAGTGAGGCTTTGTCTCAAGTAGTAATAATGAAAATAAAATCAAGAATACCCATGCATGGTGCAGGTCATTTGAAGGACGTTTTGGGGTTTTGCAGGCTTCGGATGATGAAGCTATGGGTTTAATTTTCAATAGCAGTATCAAAACATATTTAGCAAGATTTCCCACCTCATGTGTGTAGATTTTTCTTATTAATTTCCCCCTTTTGACTCTTTGGCCTCTTCTTTAAAATGTCTCTTATTAATGAGCATTATCACCTTCATGATCAGAAATTTTCAGCTGCACATGGTTAGAATTTGGGGGGAAATTAAGTTATTGCTCTATCTTCCAGTTCAAAGGGAAACACTTGTCATTTTTATAACTCATACTACAGCAGGCTGCTATAAAAGCTAGCACTTGGAAGTAAAAACTTACTTTTGTGTGGTATTAATAGTGATGGTAATGATGACTGAAGATATTTCGGAAAATTGTTTTTGCAGTTCTGTTTTGGCAAACTATAATTATAAATTCCTCATATGATCTGCAACCAAGCAATCAAAACCACATTTGAAAGAGCCTGAATTGAATTTAAGAGTATTAAGATTAGGCCATCATTGGGAAGAGAGGCCCCTTGGTCTTGCAAACTATATATGCCCCAGTACAGGAGAATGTCAGGGCCAAAAAGTGGGAGTAGGTGGGTAGGGAAGCTGGGGCGGGGTGATGGTATAGGGAACTTTCGGGATAGCATTTGAAATGTAAATAAAGAAAATATCTAATAAAAATAAAAAAATAAAAATAATTTAAAAGGGTATAAAGATTGATTTTTCAGGGTTATTTGGGGGGCAGTGACACAGATTATTATGTAGATGCACAGTAAAGATGAACATAATCAGCAGCCTCTACTTTCTCAAGTGTCTGCACAAAGAAACATGAATCAATTTTATATATGCAAATGATCTCATGAGGGTTACTCAGATTTCACTGTCTTTAGGGTCTAATCACAGTTCTCCATTTGGTCCTCATGTGCCCAAGAAAGGAGCCTATGAGTGTCCTGTTCTCTTCCTACCACTCTTGCTTCCTCTTGAAGAGAACACATTGTCTCTCATTTTCTTCTGTAGTTGTTGTTTCTATGAGAATTTGTAGTCATTTTTCTCTGTGCTTATGTTTCTACTAACATGTACTTCCCTTACATGAACTCATGACAAATTAAACTCTATGATGTAACATGTTTATTTAGGATTTACAGCATTGCAGATGGCCAATAATGGTAATGAACTAAACATAATTATATATGTATAGAAATTTATTCCTATTTCATTGTTCTATGTGTACAGATGTTTGCAAGTTTTTATACTTTCCTATCAATATGTAGGGTCAGGCTCATAGACAGACTTTTTCTGTAAACACATCAATGTAGGTGCCCTGTGAAAGATCACTTCACGCTGACATTTGTTTTTCAGATATGCAGTTATGCCTTGTTCACTCAGCCTTTTACAAGTGCACATTGTCAGGTAACAATTCCGGTCCAAAACATCATAAGGAAAGTTTAAATTTGGCAGGTGGGCTTATAAAACCCTCCTAAGAAATTCTCCAGATTCTTTTGCCATCATAGTTAATCTTAGATCATTATCTATGCAGTATTTCTAACTCTGCCAGACTCCTTTCTGAAGTGAGTTTGTTCAGTACATACACGCATATACAAACATACATAATCCATGAATGGAACTACAGGATGCCTGGCATGTTATGAACTTCAAATCCCATATGATGACATAAATGTGATTATAAAAAGAAGTCATTTGTTGGAGTTTCTAAAGAGGCCCTTAAGGTGGAGTGCTTTTGCTTACAAATTTACATGTGTTTAGAAACTATCTCACATTCCTTCTGGCACCTGCTGTTTTCAGAGTTCTTCCTGGTAGCAACTGAGGCATCACAGTAGGCTAGGTACCATAGGGCTATGGTGAACTGAAAAACTTAACCTTGCATTTACATGAAAAACAGTGAGTAGTAAGATCTTTCTACCCATGTTTAAATCTGCTTCTCCATGTACATGTTTTCCTATCTGTAAAGACTGAAACCTTTTATAAATTCTCATGTTTTTAAAGTACAGTTGTTAGAAGACTCAATTGAATTGTTTACCTTAAAACAGAAGAAAATGTGTTCCTATAACATCTCTCTTCTGGTGAAAACAGATGTTTTTCTTAGAAAAAAATGAAAATAAAGGTTTCCTCTGCATCTATACAGTCTTCTCAAAAGGCGAAAGGATGAATACATCACAGTTAAATAGTATTGTTACTTATGGAAGACATAGAAACTGCATAAAAATGAAGTTATATCAAAATGTATTTCAGCCTTACAGATGTTACAAATGGATTTCACAGGGATTTAGACAAACACCATATGATGATTTCATTATGCCCTTTGATAATAGTACAAGTCTGAGTCAGATATTTAAGAATTCTGGAAACCAGTCCTAGATATTTACACATAGACATCGTTACCTTTTCTTTCTTTTTTTTTTTTAAAGATTTATTTATTTATTATATGTAAGTACACTGTAGCTGTCTTCAGACACTCCAGAAGAGGGCGTCAGATCTTGTTACGGATGGTTATGAGCCACCATGTGGTTGCTGGGATTTGAACTCTGGACCTTCGGAAGAGCAGTTGGGTGCTCTTACCCACTGAGCCATCTCACCAGCCTTTTCAAAAGCCAGATATCACTGAGCAAACCATAAATAGGGAAGTCACGGAAGCATCTCACAGGGTAAGCAACTGTGCTACCTGAGTAACACACACAAAGACACACAAAACGCTCAACAATAGAGCTGCGGAACCTGGCTTTGCTGAATGCACGCCGCACAGAGATCACGGAGGGAAAATGGGACTCAGCTATATCCACACATTTACAATTACAGCCATCCCTGGACTAGAGATTTAGCACGAACAAGAGGGTAGAGTCCACAGTATCAGTGCAGCACTACTCTTGAGTGCCCCAGAGTCGAACAGACGTGGTTGTTCATCATGTTTTACTAGAATTTCACAAGTATTACATATGAACGAATCAGAAAAAAAAAAAAAAAAGATCTTCTATTTGAATGCTTGGTAATAAATGTAAGCTACATTAAATACTGAAATTGTCATTTAATTTTAAATCTCATATACTGTATGGATTGTACTACAGGTATATTTGCATTGACTGTGTGAAAACCGTGGTGTTTCAAACAATTGGTTCTTAGCTAGGAGACAAGATGGTATCACAAACCACAGCAGCTGGCTTCCATGGTACAGACCCTTTAAAGGTACAAGATTAATTAACTTCCCTTGAAGAAGCATAGAAAATCTGAACCCAGAATAAGCATCTTAACATTCTCTAGTGTGAAATCCAAACTATCAATAAGGTATCATTGTTGTGAATTGTCTGGTCTGCTGGTTCTCTTTCAAAAATCACTTTCACAGTTGTTTATGCTGAAAAGTAATGTGTACATTTTACTCATGAAACATCATTTTTGCTTGAAAAACAAATTGTAATTATTCAGACTTAGATATTTGCCAGAATTTTTCTTGAAAATGAACAAAATGAATCTGTTGACTTGAAGAAACACAACTGACAGCATTGCTGATGATAAAATCTGAGCTTCCAGGGAAGAGAAAGCATTTGTCATTGTGTGCCTGACAGCTTTCTCATATTTGGAGCATTTTAAAGTAAGGTGGTTATTGACATGAGAAAATATGATTTTTGATATTTAATAAGTATCTTTGTCAACATTTGTTAGCTCTTCAGGGTAGTAATCTGAAGACTGCCCATCAAACGCTGAAAATGCCTTAACATCCCTACAAGCGTATGAACAGGCACACGGCCTATTTTAAGAAAAAATACAAATAGAAAATAGAATAGAATACAAATAGAAAAAAATAGAATAGAAAATAGTCATTGATGTAGCTTCATTGTTCTTATCATGAATAACCATATTAAATCTGCCACCAGATGAAGCTTCATGTACCTTAAGACAATAATCACTGATACTTGAAAATACCATTAAAGTATTTTTCCTTTTATCCACTAAACATCTCTATGAAGTTGGATTCTCTCTATAACCACCAAGAACAAAGCATGCCATTAAGCAGATATAAAAGTCTAGTCATCTGAGAATCGGGGCATTCCTTTTGTAAAATTATAAAAACAATGTCTTTTTCACTAATGGTGTCTTAAAGTATGCTCTGCATTCTATATCAATAATTGGCTTACTGGTTTAATATTTTCATGATTTACAAGACAATTTTAAAAAGTATTCTCAATTGAATTAGATAATTTGTCAAACATTGAATGGCACAATTTTATGCTCTTTGAGGCTTTGAAGTATATCAGAGAGGAATGGCCTACAGTCTCCAGAACCCATACCCTCACCAAGTCTATCAGTGTCTCATGGACATCCTTTTCCAAAGAATTCATGAATGCAAGTGAATTTTTGAAAGCTAGAGATTTACTCCCCTTGCTGTCACAATGAATTTCATATGTCATGAACAACTTATTGGGAACTGCTGTTGAGAAGACTATGAATGAACCTGTCACAGGCTTTTCTCAAAGTGTGGTTGGATATCTTCACACACACACACACACACACACACACACACACACACACACACACACACAAATGACTATAATCAACTGAAGCCTTAAGCAGTGTCAGTGGTTTTTCTGGAATCTTGAAGAAAGCCATCAAATTTTCTTAAGGCTGTTTTCTTAACTATGTTAACAGGAGATCTTGTTGTTTAGCTTGTACAACTCATATATGCCACTCTCCCACAGAACTCAATCCTGTTCCCAGAAAGAAGCAATTCAGGAGAAAATGGGACTATCTGACACAGTTATATACTATATCTGTCTCTGTTAGTCGTTTACTGCTGTGAACAGGCACTGTAACTAAAGCAACTCTTATAAGGACAACATTTAATTGGATTTGGCTTACAGGTTCAGGGATTTAGTCCATTATCATCAAGACAGAAGCATGGCAGAGTCCAGGCACAAATGGTGCAGGAGGAGCTGAGAGTTCTACATCTTCATCAGAAGGCTGCTAGCAGAAGACTGGATTCCAGTCTTCTAGGATGAGGGTATTAGAGCCTATGCCCACAGTGACACACCTACTCCAGCAATGCCAAACCTCCAAATAGTGCCATGTGCTGGGCCAAGCATATTCAAACTACCACAACATCCAAAGTTTTTCCAATATAACAATCAAGGTTGATATGTTCTTACATTCATATTCAAATACCTGATCTGAGACAGAGAGATTATAGTATACAATGAAATATAATGATCATATTGACTCCAACTCTCAAACATTCCCCATGTCCTCACAAACATGTTCTGTTACCACTTCATGTCATCTTGTAATTGATGATGATAGCCTGCTAAACCCAGTCAGTGCTACTCTAATGTTCATGGGTGTAGGGCCATCCATAAGAGCATTGACCTCCTACCAGTTTATAATCCTTCCAAGAGATGGATTCTCCCTTTCTCAGAAATGGTCATCTGCTAAGAGTAAGGGATGGGGTCTTGAGACCATCTGCCCCTCTATGCCTGGATGTTGGTTTCTTAGGTCTTATGCAGATCTTATTCAGGTAACCACAGGTGCTTTATGCTAATGAGTATAATTACCATGTCAGGCCCAAAAAGGAGCAGCTCCCAGCACTCCTTCACAGTTTTCTCCATCTTTTATATAATTTTTTAAATTCTTCTTCCTTGATGAGCTCTAATCTGAAGAGGAAGAGAACTGACATACATGGTCCATTTTGGGCTGAATATTTAGTCTCTTATTTTCTTTATTTTTGACCAGTTATGATCTCTGCATTTACTACAGTCTATTACACAAAGAAACTACTTTGACTATGATTGAGAATAGCATAGGTATCCTGGAGTAAACATAAATATTTAGGAGGCAATTTGACAGCATGGACATTGAACCAAAAACAGATTCTAACATGGAACTTCAGTCATAAAGAAAAGGCAGTTAGCAGATTTTCAGGTAAATAGATGGAACCTGAAAAAAAAATTAAACTGCTTAAGGTAACTCAGGCCCAGGAAGAAAAACACCCACATGTTCTTCTCCTATTAATATCCTGACTTCAAATCTTTCTTTGTTAATTTAACATGGAAAACAAGTGGGAACTCTATGAAGAAAAAAGTAGCTTGGGGTGTGAAGGGAGGGTTAGTTAGTAGATTATAGTTAAAATTAGAAGTAGAGAGGTGTAGTACTCAGGATAGAAACAGTTAAGCAGGACATAGAATCTGAGATGAGAGTCAAAAACAAGCAGTCATGAGAAGCTGCCTGAAAGCCGACTTTCTCACAACCCAACTTAAATCAACTGAAGAGATATAAAGCACATAGAAATGAATGAAGGCGGGGGATACAGACAGTGGAGTAAAATATCTCCAGTCTCCAGTGGATGAGCTAACACAAAGTAGGTGTCTATGAAGAAACATCTTTCGTAATCCCACTTGTTAGCAGGCTAATTTCAAAACAAACTTTAAAACCTTTAAATTGAAATGCCCTGGATTTTTAGACAATGTCTCTTTCAAAAAGCCTGGGCTCTTACATGAAAACTACAGTATAAGACATGAAATACCTCCCTGTTATTGAGAGCCAGAAGTCTCTAAAGGAACACAGACTATTGTTATGTACCTAACTGAACAAAGATTGTTTTATCATTTAATCACTACTAGATGAGAGTTACTGACTGCTAATGGCTGCTGGAAGTTGAGAGAGGAGTGACACACTTTAACCCCTGTTAGTTTGCCTATGCCATATATATGGTAGCCTATTATGGATCATTGGGCATGTGATGGAAGAGCATTACTCTCACACTGCATCCTAATTGTATTAATATTACCTAAATAATCCACTTCAACTGAAAAAAAGTTAGAAAATATTTTGTTTTCTCAATATTATTTATAAACATAAATACAACCAAAAAGATGCCTTTCATGTTAGAGATCAATAAGTATGATAAGAGAAAAATTAAAGCTGTATAAGTCATGAAAATAGAGCTTGAATAAAAGATATATTCTCTTTTCAGTAAATTTGAAGTGCTTCAGCCTCATCTAAATAGAGTGGGAACCATTTCTTATTGGAAATACTGGGAGAATCCCGTGATAATGCCCTTGGCAAAAATACCAGGGCTTCTATGCCAGGCATTGGAAATGCGTGCTGGCAGGTGGATCCATCAGGGAAGTGGAAGAGAACAAACAGAGAAGGCCAGACACTGCTACTGCCAACAGATTGGGATGGAAGTTTGCAGGAGATAGCTCTTATTAAATCCCGAAGTATCTCAGGGATGCTTGGAAGAGCACATGTTTCTGCCAGTATGAATGAGGAGCTGAAGTTGTCACATTTTGTTTTTAACTTACTATTCCTTGGCTGTTTAATTTTTTATGCTAGTGGTTAAGCACAGGATTTTATGCCTGCTCATCATATGTTATCATTGAGCAATATCACCAGGTCTCTAATTTTTCTAATTGAAAGTATTCTACCCTCTGAAGTTTTACTTGCTTCTCCACTAAAACATTGTAAGAAAAATCTACTTGATGTGTTATTAAGCAAAATATTTGCACTATCTGCTCACTATACAAATGATAAATATACAAGTATTCACCTCCCCTTTAACATATGGCATCTCATCCTAAGTATAAAAATCCACTTAGAATAATTTGGTCCAACATTTGGGGCAATATAATAAATTAGACCAACACCAAGCTAATCAAAACAGGTGTGATACAATTGAACCAGTGTGTATCTGATGTCACATTTCACAACTTAAGTGATTCTTCCTAAATATACACAATCATATGGAAACTTGCATGACTTGCTTGTGTTCCAACATCAAACAATATTTTTAAATAGTGTGATCCTTATCTTCACTGTCATGTCCATGAAAAATAGAATCAGCTAGAAGAAGCATTCCTAGGAATATAAACAAGGATGTTTCATGGCACATTTAATGGGGAAGAAATGCCCACCTAACGTGTACACTTCTCTGTCTCATAGACTGGTATGAGCTAATGGGAAAACAGAGTAAGCCAGATGATGTCCATCAACATGTTCTCTGGTTCCTGGTCTACATGAATGCAAAAACTCACAGCTACATGTTTCTACTATATTTGCGATGCCTCCCCCTCCATGATGGTCTGCGACCCCTCTAACTGTTATGAAACACAGTCTTTATCAATCTCTTTTTATCACATCGAAGACAAAATGTAACAATGCAAACAATGGAAGTAGAAAGTTATCTGAAATTTTCGAGTTCTGCTTTTTTTTTTTTCATTTTTTTATATGTTTGCATCCCCCTGGACACAGCCTTGCTGACTTATTACAGAACTGCAGAAGGTGTGCGTGGGTGCAGGAGGCTGGCATTTTTATGTGTGGACCTCTGCAGAACAGGTGTGGTACATCTTATGTTAAGGAAGAACCTTCTGTTAGTAAAGTTTCAGTTCTTGAAAGTGTAGATTCCACCTGGGAGACTGGGCAGATCCAATCTGGAGCTGCAGCAGAACTATACTCTCAGAGTTGTCAAGTGCTTTTCCATTCTGTTATCTCAAGGACTGAAAGATACAAGGACATCCTCCCCTACCCCAGTTTCCAAATACAATCATAAACAGGCACTGAAACTGAAGTCTTGAGATATTTAAATATTTAGAATTTTATAACAGTTTCTTCTGATTAGCATTTAAAATATGCAGTGATTTGTGTTTTTTTTTTTTCTTCTTCTTCTCAAATGTATTTTATTAGTAGACATTTTGGACTTAACGTTTTTGTAGTGGAATGTGCATATGATCATAAAGCATAAACAGTTACTTGGGCTAAGCTGTATTTATATATGCATGTATTTATTTGTGTGTGTGTGTGTGTGTGTGTGTGTGTGTGTGTGTACAATGCTGTAATGCAGATTTCAAACTAAAATTGCAGACTGTAGTTTTCTCCTTCTACCATGTTGGCTCTAGGCATGATCTCAGGTCACCAGGCTTGGTGTTGGGTGCCTTCTGATAGGACTTCGAGTGGCATATTAACAGGGGGAGAGGCATTAAAATTTCATCATTTGTGGAGATATTTGCCAAATCTGTGGTCCTGTACACGTCTGTGATCTAAAACAAAGGCACCAAAGGCGATCAGAATAACGGGAGTAAAATAATCTAAGACTCTGCAGACACGCGGTCTAAAGCAAAGTCAGAAACGATTTCAGTTTTAGGTTCTGCTGTTCTGCTAGAAAGAGTGGATGGGATACCGTCTACTTATCCTACTTCAGCCCTTTTGAGGTTTCGCTTTGTTATTTTGTTTTGTTTTGTGTGTGTGCATGTGTGTGTGTGTGTGTGTGTGTGTGTGTGTGTGTGTATGTATCTGTGTCTGTGTGTGTTTGTCAGTTATTAGCTTCTCCTGAGTAACTGAGTTGGAAACTTCAACAACAAATTAGCATGCCCCTGCCTGCTCTAGTGACCAATAGTCTCATCAATAGTCTCTGAACACTCATTCACATACTGCCTTTCTCTACAGTGTTGCCATGTTTTCTAAGAATAATATCCCCAAACTTAGGAACTCTCTTGTTCCCACACACCAAAGGAAACTCTCTAGCCAAACTACCTTCTGGAGTATCCTAACTTTCCCCTTTCCAACCCCAAGCTCTTTCTTCCACATGATTTGAATTGCAAATTACCTTTCATTATCTCTTCAATTTCATCCAGTTTAGCTGGAAGAAGTTAGAATGTGAAAATAATAATAAAAAAAACATGAATTTAAAACATCTTATTAAGAAACCCATAAATCTGAGTTCTGTGATTTTCTTTTGTATTGTGGGTGACCTTTTATTTGGCTGTTTCATTGACTCCCACACTTTTGAAAACAGTTTGATGACTCCCACTTCAACAATGTGTGGGCACTGGGCAAGCTGACCTGGGTATAGAGTTATTGATATCATAGTTGCTCCCACAGTGATTTATTGCACCCTTACAATTATAATCATAGATGTTATTCTAACATTGTTGATGAGGAACTACAGTGTGCAGAGCATGACCACATGATTAGTTTGGTCTTTAAGTAGAGAGTTTATTATGTGATATACACAGTTATTCTTATTAAATACAAGAAAGTAAATAAAAATCTGAAATTGTATAAAGCCAGCAAGTATATAAAAAGAGCCAGTAATACAGGCTGTGCCCTTGTTTGTCTGATTGCACAGCTGTTCTCAGTGCCACTTATCAAGGTGTCCAACAAGGGCATCAACTTCATGGTCATTCATCCACATTATCAAATATTTTATTTAATATGAAGGCAATTATGAAAGCACATGCCTGTCACTCCAGTGCTACATTCATTCATATGACTGATGCAGAATGGTCATGACTTCAAGGAAGCAGTCTGGGATTCTGGAATTCATAGTAAGAGCCCATCTCAGGAAAAAAAAATAAAAAAGATTCCAAAGAACTAAAACATGGATTGTAACATAGGATTCTAAACTAACTTTTAACTTCATTTAAATTATAATTTCCATGAAAAGAGCTTCTTCCCACCAAAGACTCATGAGTTGAAAACTCTGTTATCACCAGGTGGAGCTAGTGAGAAGTAGTTCTAAAATAACAACTGGAACTGTGCTGGTAGTTTAATAAATTATAATAAATGATCTGGGTTATTGGAAATCCAGACCGAGCTAAAAAAATGCAAGCCCCTGTGTGCACTGCCTGATGCTTTATCGTTTTTTCCAGCGCTTTCCTTCATTTTGCTCGCCTCTCAATACTCTATTTTTTCACTTGTTTGTGTATTTCTCCACCACCCCTTTAATCTGCAAAATGTCTTGCATGAGGTGGCCATCATCCCTTCATCACAAGGTACCCACGATAATATTGTGCCTCAACCACATCACAGTCCAGAAGAAAGGTAACAAACAAGTGTGTGAATTCTGAATCCTCTGAAATGATGGGTTAAACATACTCCCTTTCTTCCTTAAGTGGTTTTCTTCCATGTCCTGTCATAACAAAGCAAAGGTAACATAATCATTTTTATACTCATTAGCAGTTCTATCTAAATATGCTTGGATAATTTCAAAGAGATCTAAATGTTAAGTCACCTGGTATCATTTATGTATTAGTAACTTTTCTGTAACAAAGCACAAATGACCAAGGTAGAATAGACAAGAAAGCATTGGAGTTTGCTTTATGGTTTTCAGGGTTAGAGGCCATGATGGCCGAGCAAAGGTGTGGCAGCAGGTATAGCTAACAAGTCACATCTTGATCATAAGCAGAAGGCAGAGAGAACACTGGGAATTGCATGAGAGTTTTAAAACCCCAAATCCTGCTCCCAGTGACACTCCTTCAGCAAGGCCACACCTCCTAATCCTTCCTAAACAGTTCCAACAAGTGAGGGCCAAGTTCATAAACCTATGACTCTTACAGGAGCCATTCTCATTCAAACTGCCATAGCAAGCTATAAGAGTGAGTTGTGAAGTGTAGAACAATGGAGACACGGAGATGATTTTTACATCACTCCTAACTTTGCACTATTCTCTATGTGTGTGTCATAGAGACATCTAAAAAGCTGAGATTTTCTTCTTTTTTTTTTTTTTTTCCTATTAAGCATTCTGAGGTCATGCTTAAGAACAGACCCTCAAGACTCTTCAATATTCTTAGTCATCAAAGAAATACTAATCAAAATGACTTTGAGATTTTGGAACACCCAAGATTAATAAAACAAATGACTGCTCATGCTGATGAAATGTTAGGTAACCAGCAAACTCATCTATTACTGATGTGACTTCAAACATGTACAGCTACTATGGAACTCAGTGAGACAGCTCCTCAGGAAGCTGTGAATAGATCTACCTCAAGATTCAGCTATAACATTCCTGAGCATATAACCAAAGAACTTTACATCCTAATACAAACACACTTTCTCAAACATATTCAGAGAAAAGAGACTAAATGTCCACCAGCAGATGAATGTGTAAAGAGAATGTGGTAATTTACACAAGGGCATATTACTCAGGTTTTTTAAAATAATGAAATCATGAAATTTATAGATAAACAGGTGGGATTACAAGGTAATTCAGACACTTACAAAAAGAAAAGACAAAAAAGTGTTATATTTACAGCCAGGCGTGGTGGCGCACACCTTTAATCCCAGCACTCGGAAGGCAGAGCAGAGGCAGGCAGATTTCTGAGTTCGAGGCCAGCCTCGTCTACAAAGTGAGTTCCAGGGCTATTCAGAGAAACCCTGTCTCGAAAAACCAAAAAAAAAAAAAAAAAAAAAAGTGTTATATTTACTTATTTTACTTATATGTGGATCTTAGCTCTTAAGTCACAAGAGAGAGGAAGGAGGGCAGAAGAGGGTGAAGGGTGAGGGAGAGAGATTGGATATAGAGTAAGAAATTGTGGGTGGTAGTTGCAGAAAAAATAAAATAGACAGTTATGAATGGAATAGGAGCATCAAATAGGACAGGATGGGAAGAGGGGAGAAGGGAAGAAGCTCCATCCTGCAGGAGATGGGAACAGATATAGAAACACACAACTGGGCAATATGCAGAGATTGTGAGTCGATAAAACTCTCTGTTATAAATTGGGTGTCTCCATCAAATCCCGCCCTCAGAGCTCAGGGAACTCTGTGAAAGAGGAAGTAGAAAGATTATAAGAAGGAGATGCAGGAAGGGACAGAAAAAACTGACAGTCACTTGAGGGATTATATGAAAACCTAATACAACAGAAGCTTCTTAAAATATATTTGCATATGGAAGAAAACTAAACAGGATCAACACACAATGGGGAGAGGGAAAACCCAACTGGACACCCTTTGCCTGCAAAAGAAACCTTCAGTGTCAGAAATGGGTTACATCTAAATGATTTCTTGGTCAAATGAGTCCCATACCCCCCCCCCCCCCAAGCAACCTAGACCACTTCCACCTCTATTGGTTGGTTGCTCTCCATAAACTGATAGTAAGGCCCTATTTCTGAAGAAAACATCCACATAACTCGATGAACATGAAGAAGTTGAGTTTCACCCATACTGAATAGTGTTCATGTCATTAGGAAGTTAAGTCTTTACCCATACTGAATAGTGTTCATATTATTAGGAAGTACTCTGCTCGCTGACAAAGAAAAATGGGAAATACCAAACCAGCTAACTCTGTGATCTACAGCTGTGACTGTACAGAGCAATAAAATGACTAAAAACAACATTCTGTTACACTGATAGAGAAGCCATCATCAGAGAAGCCTCATCCTGCAGGAGATCGGAACAAATATAGAGACCAACAGTGGGACAATATCCAAAGGGTGAGAGACAATGGAGCTCTCAGTTGAAAATGAGTTAACTCTAGCAAATCCCTCCCCTTGGGGCTCAGTGAACTCTGTGGAGGAGGAGGTATAAAGATTATAAGAGTGATTAGGACTGGAAGACACTGAAGAAACAGTGCCTATCAGACATGACAGGATTGATGAATATATGAACACACAGAGACTGTGGCAGCATGCTCAGGCCTGCACAGGTCCAATCCAGTTGGGGTCCTGGCACTGAGAGGGGAAGCAGACACAAGCTCTATCTCTAATCCAGAAGCAACTTCCAATTGGCAGCCACTCACAAAGAAAATAATTAGTGTTTTCCAGTGGATTCTCTCTCAGTATATTAACCATACTTAAGGGCAAGCCCCATTCCCAGAAGTAAAGGACGAACACCAAACAAACTCAGTAATACTTATGGAGATGTTGTGTCTCATGACACTTTGTTTGGCATTGTTTTACCTTACTTGTCTTTGGCTCATCTATTATGGTTTAAGATTTGTGGTTTTATGGACTTTGTTTATGTTTGTGTGTGTGTATGTGTGTGTGTGTGTGTGTGCATGCTTTTCTTTGTTTCTTTGTTGTTGTTGTTGTTGTTGTTGTTGCCTTTGTTATATTCTCATCAGTTTGGATTGACCTGCCTTTTTGTTTCTGATTTTTATTGACCTGCCTTTTTGTTTCTGAAGAAAGGGAAAGAAGGCCTAGAGCTGAATCAGTGGGATGGTAAGGTTGATCTGAGAGTAGACAAGAAGAGAAAAAACATGAGCAGGATGTACAGCATGAAAAAAAACTTTAAGATACAAATAAATCAAAGAATTACAAAGGTAATGGAGTGAATAGTTTCACAGAGCATAAAAGAGAATTTGTGTCATCATTGTGACACTCTAAACCACTTTTGCAACTTCTCCCCAGATGTAGAAATTAATGTCTATTGCTCTTGAAGGAGAATTTAGTATAGTATACTTTTGTATTCAGAATCTCAAGAAGCAGGTATTCCACACAATTTCTCCTTTCAAAATGCTCTCAGAATGTTGAAAACATTCATAATAGTCCCACACATTCAAAGTTACGGTAAAATGCCATTAGTTCATGTCTAAATTATTAAAATATAATCATAACTATATATGAAAAGTATGTATATTGTGGATATATATGTACCTACAATATTGAAAGTCAACTTGATTTTCCTGTTCATGTACAAATGCAAATTAAGATAGCCAGAGTGAAGCAATAAGATAATAAATTCTACATCTAGAAATAAAACATAAAGCCACCATTAGTAATGATAAGCATAACAAAAGATTAATTTCATTGAAATTTACTAAAATAGCAGAAAACATGGTTAAATAAGTACATATTAGTTATATTTAATTCTTTTTATTAGAAACAAAGCAATAACAATGGCATTGTGTAAAGCACATACACAATGCCATTGTTATAGCATCGAGGCATTTAATTAGACATATAATGTATAAAAACGTCTGTTTTGAAGACATAAGGCAAGATGAGACTAAGCTAACCATGAACTTTGTCCTTGTTGGTGTGTTTTGAGGAAAATCGAGTTGTTTGAATTGGTAAGTAAAAGATATAGTAAATTCAAGTCTTATAATTCACAGTAAGTGGGAAATGTTAAAATCATATATTTAGAAGGAAAGAATTTTTAAATGAAGCATCATATGAGCTCATGTGTACAAATATTTCAATATATCAATAAACAAAATATTTGAATACAAAACTTTGAAAATTGTTCTGAATGTAAAGTATTGTTAATTATTTTGTGATCTAGTTAATAAGAATTGATAAAAAGTATTCAATACCAGTTTTACATCTAAAATTAACAATTGTGCTATAAAAGAGTTAGCAAGAATTAGAAATAATGAAATAAGTATTCTATAAATTTGGAAGAATCAATAATTGATATTTACTCTCTACAAAAATAACCTAGCAAATAAAGTGTGCTAGTCATCTTTCCATAATAGTTCTCATTCTGAAGCTATATATAAGATAACAAGATCACAAGCATCAGACTAGACTATCTGTGCACTATTTTTACAGTTTTTGGTTTTGCAGGATCACACATCATGTGTTGTAAGATGAAGTCTAGAGTCTAAACAAGCTTAAGGATCTGAGAGAAACAATGTCTATGAATCTGAAATTATATAATACAATTGCGTGTGATCGAGCAAGGATCTTCATGACATCCTAATTTTCCAAAAACTTCCAAAGAAGGGGTGGGGAATTCATATTTAGCATACAAGTAAATGAAAATATTGCTGCTAAACAGTGAGATGAAAATGCAGTAGACCCTTTAAGACCACATTTCTCCACTTGTGTATTTGCAGTCTACATGGAGATCATTATAAAAATATCTTCAAGCATGCTACAGATAACATGGAACACAAAAGAGTAGAGTGTCCAGCCAAAGAAAATACAACTTCCTTCTGTAATTGTTACTCCATTCTAGATCTACCAAAATTGCTAAAATTAATTCTTCAAAAGACACTCTGTCTTTTATGACATGTTAAGATCATGAGCATCAAACTTAACAGAGGGGGCTTAAATAACACATCACCAAAACTGATGCAAAAGACTCCTGGAAATAGAAAGATCATATTTATGCTACAAAATAACAAAGAATATCTTAACATGTTAGAGATATTACAAGTACAACACCAGCAGGAAGAATCATCTATCTTTGAGAAATATATAGACTTCAGTATGGAAAATTTTGTAATCTAAGTTAGCAACTCGATGCACAGATTTTGCAGCTGCTTACAATTCATGCCTTGAAAGGACCTTAAGAAGTTCTTCAGTGTAGAGTTTATGTAAAGAGAGAATAAGGTGAAATGTAAAAGAAACAAAAAGACAAAACAGGATGAAAATAGAAATCTTCACGAATTTTCAAGAACGAATTACGAAAGTATTAATTACTAGAGGTCGTCTAATGTTCAAAAAGGTGTTATCTTTATAAGATCCAGAGAGGAAGAAGGGCACTTTCCCCAGGGTGGAATCGGGAAACATTCAAGTGTTTCATTCTGTAGGCTAAAAGGAAGTGAGTAACAACCTAGCTCCAATACCTCAGCTAAACGTTTCAAGGGTAAGAGCACTGTAAAGTGGTTTCAGACAAAACTGGGATTGTTTCTCAAAGCCTATTTTCACTTAATACAACTCTGAAGGATGTAACTGACCGAAGGTATGTGACACTTGGAAGTTGATTATCATGTGGGAAGGAATGCAGAATGACAATGCATGAGAGAACACGAGTGGATCCAGATCAAATGACACTGAGAATTGAACAAAAGCAGCAGGACTGAAAGATAATAACATGAGATCCAAAACTCAAAGGACTTCTGAATGTATTTCCTAAGAAGAATATAAAGCCAGATCACAATGTACGTGTGGTAACTACAATGGGAATATGCAGAGGATGATTTATTTGCAAATCTAAATAGAGATACCTAAACACGGTGAGTGGGGAATTTAAAAAGAGAACACCACAGTGAAGAAAAGAAATAAGGGAGAGAGAACTATAAAGGCTTAGACAGTGTGATTCATCTAAGTCAATTATACAGGTACAAATGAACAAGTGAGATGAATATACCATTAAGAAACAGACCAACTGACTGCAGGAGAACACAGGTCTAACATGATGTTTTTCTTAAGGGTTATCTAAAAACAAGTGGAACACAGAAATGTTCACAATGGGCACTATTATAACTGATGCATTAGGTACCATCTCTGAACAGAGTCACTCAGAAAGTCGGAGAGTTTGTATGCTATTGATACAAAGGGTATTGATGTTAGTTATATTTTCTTGTAGCACATAACTTACATTTTTACTGTCTTGTGGTTTTCTCTGAAGAATAGATGCTCTTAAGTTCCACATTGTCAATTTTATTCATACTTTTGACATAAAAACTTTCATTGATTTAAAAACTATAAATCCAAAAAGCCTATTGTACCAATAATCATAAGGCCAAAATTATTTAAGGGGGGATTAATTCTATTAGACAAGAGCTGAGCAATTGCAAAACTTGAAATGATTAATTTTACTGAAAAGATGGAAGATGTTATATGTATTCTTATTCAATAGATGCAATATTGTTTTATTAATGGATTATTTCTGGAATCTAAGAGAAATTAGAATCTACAATTGGGCTGGCAAGATGAGTCAGCAGGTACAGTTATGGGCTACAACCAGGAAGATCTGACTTCAATCCCTAGCACCCACATGATGGAAGGAGAGAACTGGATTCTAGCTGTTTTCCTCGATTTCTACAATTCCTCTGTGGCAGAGAGAGAGAGAGAGAGAGAGAGAGAGAGAGAGACAGAGAGAGAGAGAGAGAGACAGAGACAGAGAGACAGAGAGAGACAGAGACAGAGAGAGACAGAGAAGAGAAAGAGAGGAAGAAAGAAAGAGAGACAGACAGACAGATAGACAGACAGACACAGACAGACACAGGCACAGGCACAGACAGACACAGAGGCAGACACAGACAGACACAGATGCTGACGCAGAAGCAGACACAGACACAGATAGACACAGACACAGATAGACACAGACAGAGATACAGACAGAGACAGAGACAGAGACACAGACAGAGACACAGACAGAGACACAGTCACAGTCACAGACACAGACACAGACACAGACAGAGACACAGACACAGACACAGACACAGACACAGACACAGACACAGACACAGACACAGACACAGACACAGACACAG
>NC_034604.1:78869225-78937658 GCF_900095145.1 Mus pahari | reverse complement strand
GACACAGACACAGACACAGACACAGTCACAGACACAGACACAGACACAGACACAGACACAGACACAGACACAGACACAGACACAGACACAGAGACAGGCACAGAGAGAAATGACTAAATTAATGTAAATAAACATTTTTAAATATACAATTGTAGCAACATAGTTTTATTACTGAGAAAAAAATTAAGAATGACTAAACTTACTAAAATCAATGTAAAGATATTACATAAGAACACGTTTTACTGTGCTGAGGTGGGACTCACAAGGAAACAGTACAAATCCATGTGTTTGAACTTCCCGCAGCAGAAAATTCCTTGGGGGATCTTCTGCAAATATTTGTGATGGTATAACCTGGAAACCATAGATGATACAAAAGAAAAGAGTCCTGTTTCATTTAACATGTAAAATCCTAGTCTAAAAGTAAGTAAATATGGGATTTAACTGATGAAATAACCCCCACAAGATTCTGACACATGAAAGTTTTTAAATCACAAAATTATAGATAAAAATTTATAAAATGAATAATGTGAAAATGTAGAACATTTATTCTTCATAGGAAACCACAAGAAAGTGAGTAAACATTTAAGCTATGTGCTACAAGAAAATATAACAATATAACTACCATCGGCACTTTTTGTGTCAATTATGCAGAAATAAACAGACTTTCTGAGTGAATCTCTATTCAGAAATGATGCCGGTGATAGGTACTTTATACAGGCGGAAATCTAGGTCTTCAGTATTTGCTGGTGATACAAATGCCACCCTATGTCTATGCAGGTCTCCTGAAAAGCAAACAGGCGGGCTGGTGAGATGGCTCAGCGGGTAAGAGCACCCGACTGTTCTTCCGAAGGTCCTGAGTACAAATCCCAGCAACCACATGGTGGCTCACAACCATCCACAATGAGATCTAACTTCCTCTTCTGGAGTGTCTGAAGACAGCTACAGTGTACTTACATATAATAAATAAATAAATAAATAAATAAATAAATAAATAAATAAATAAATAAATAAAAAGGCAAACAGGACATAAAAAACGTCAGACTAAGAATGAAGTTTGCTGAAATCTCCAGGTAATGGGATCCCTGACTGCTGATGGCAGATGTCAATAACAAGCTAGTGAGGAGGAACATGGATATCAGCTCTGGAGATGGGTAGAAACTAGGAGCTCAAATACCTCGAGAAATAAAGACCAGTGACTAGGAGAACAGTCTGGAAAATCTACTGGACCACTACTTTATATAGCAGAAGGACATCCATCCACTACTGCTGGGGTGAGTTGAAGGAAGTGAGGCCTGAATGAACTTGAATATCTTCAGGAAACTCAAGGAAAAATGCTCAGAGTACTTAGTGGTTTCTCTTAGATACTTATGAGAAGCCATGGAGAGAAAGAAACCACAGAAAAATTTTTGTCACAACTATAATACACTTTTCCAAATCAGGACTCATGGGAATAAAAACTACCTTGTGGTGTTGATCAGGTAGGCTTGAAGGAGTTCAGCGCGCCATCACAGAACTTGATGGAGAATACTTAATGAGGCAAACTGTGATGGTATAGGTTCAAGTCACAAAAACCTAAGGACACTTTTGAGACATTTGAATGGTAAAGACATAGATATATTTTTCCAAATAAATCACACTAAAATCCAGGAAAAAATGTTTTACTCTAAATTTATGTAACTGAAAATGTCCAAATTGGAAGCTCCTATGGAATTATAGGAGAGGTCTATCAATATAAGGACAATCCTTTAATTTCCATTTATCTTCTATCAATACAATGAAACAAGAATAAGTGGTCTGTACTACATGTTAAGGAAAACTGTGTCAAATGCATGAGAGCAAGTGTACTTCTTAAGTTTTAAATTATTAGGAGACACTCCATATTTGAGCAATTATGAGGAGATTTCCATGTTTTAAATGTCTTAGATATGCAGGTCTGTGATCTGCTGATATCTTTATTAGTGAAATTCTATCTCTCTCCAATCCAGCCCATTTACACTACTATTTTTTTATTGTGAGGGTGCTTTTCCCCACAATTGTCTAAGCTCCTTGTCACACTTTTGCAGAGCCCAGACTAGTAAGATAGCTCATTTTACATACCAAGTTGGCTCAACCAGTGGGGCACACAACATGGAGTCTAGCATTAGTCTATACCTATATTAGAGGGGTGTGGCTGCATGAGGAAAGTATTTTAATAAATAGACCAAGAATAGAGGATTATGCTTACCAATGTAGATAGACCTAAGTCAATCAATATGAAATACTTTGGAACAACTAACTAAAGGCAATCCCTTATGTCCTGAGGCATGCCTGAACATCAAGGCTGGTCCTTTGTCTTAGGGACTCAAATGACAAACTAAGTCTTTTGTCTTGAATTTAGCAGGGTTTGGATTTAAAAGGACTACTGGCACTTGCGTGCTCCTAGTTTTATGGTCCCATATCTTGAAACGCCTCAGCTCTTATAACCATGAGCTGTAATGATATAATGATGAATTTTATCAATTCTGATAAATCTCCTTATAGATGGACAGATCTCCCATACAAAACACTGAGAAACACAAATGGCAAAATGGCCTCTGTGCTCTTCCCCATGCTTCTCTTTGCACATCTGTTGCCTGGGAAACAGCTTCCGCTTTCTGAGCTGGAAGTGCTTTCCTCAAGAAGATACTTTGTATCTTGTTCTTTCCTGAGCTCCCTGCCCTCAGTTCCCCAGTTACTGACATGTCCTTTTCCTTATACAAAAAGATTAATTGGGGACATTCTCCACAAAAGTGTCGTACAGTGTTAGCAAGCCCTTACTGTTGCCCTAAAAGACATTAAAACTTTAACAAATTATTGTATCAACCCTGCTATGATACCTATTACATAGGCTCCAACCATTCAGGCTTAAAGTCAAAGGGAGATAATTGGTAAATGTCACAGAACCAACAAATGTCATAATTGGAATTGGTGAGAGGTTGTTCTATTCTTGAGTCAAACTTTTAACTGCTATGCTGTCAGAGTGAAGTGCTTTTCTAAGTTTAGCATAATGGACAAACTAGCAGAATGGAAACATTAGCATAATAGAAATATAGCAAAGATAAATCCATAAGGGACAATGTTCATAGATAGCCTAGACTCCATGCTTACCTTTCTTCCTGCCAATTGGCAAAATGTTCCCCATGCAGGTGTCCGTGTGAGTGCTAAGGGGTGAAGAAGCTGCTGGCATTGGCCTACCCCAAAGAGTGGGATGAGGAGGAAATACTATCCTCTGGATTTCTTTGTCCAAGTTTCCCAGGATTAAAACAAGTCAGGAGTGGAGTGGGGACAGAAAGGTACAGCGGCCTTGCACCCACAACTTAATTTTCCTCAAAGAAAATTTGTATTTATGGCTGACCCAAAGTAATAAGACTGAGGTTGCCTGGAGCTCCAGTAGGCTCCTCTCAGAGACTGCGTAGAGCTGAGAAGCAGGTGGCAGGAAGGAGACAACACGTAAATGGGCAGATAGCCAAGGCTAGGAAGCCAAATTCCCATGAGTTTGCCAAGTCAGGAAGCTGTAAATTGTTTAAGACTTCTTATCATGCTACAGGGACAGTACAAACAGGAGTGCTGTTAGCTCAATACCCCTCACAGTAGGTCTACTGGCAGAGCAGAGAATAGGATAGGTATGCTACTACAGGAACTCGAACATTGAGTGAATTTGATCTTAAATCTGACCTTTAAGGAAACGAAAAAAAAAAAAAAAAACATCTCAGTAGATAGGATTACATTTCTAATGATGACAAAACCCATGAGTTCAGAGTCAGGGAAATTACTTAGTTATAAAAGAGAAAAACTATGAACTCAAAGTCCAGAAAGTTATCTCATTACAAAAATAATTGACATTTTTCAACCCCAAGCTTTTTCAGTCTTTTAACTCTGATATAGCTACTAATTGTGCTATTTTTATTTAAATATTGACAATTTCATATGAATAAGGCTGAGGATTTATCCGTTGGTAACAGCTGTTCTATAAGCTTATGTATAACATTACATTTCCATATATGTATATCTTATATTATTACTTATAATTTAATTATACACACACATATATGTGCATATACATACATATATGTGCATATACATACATATATATGCATATACATACATATAATTCTTATATAATATATGAGAATAATATATATATATTTATTATTCTCAGAGGAAAGAATAAGAACATATGAGCAGCAATATAACTTTTATATTTCCCTGAAAAGATCAAAAAAGATGAATGGCTATTGATATGCTGTATACTCATATATGATCTTATGTATTGAATACATAGAACAGTGTGAGAATTTACTAAGTAAAAGTGTTCACAGTGTATTAGAGGAATAAGCATAACAAAAGTATTTTGGATTTACCTTTCTCATACATTTCTATAGTTTTGGGTATCTTTGGGTATCTTCAAGGAATGCATTAATTCAACAATAGAAAACAGGAATGTACACACAGAAACTTTTCTGCTGACATCCTCACATAGCTGGGCACATCTCTGCCATGGCTCTTGTACTCACTGTCACTCTTTACTTACATCTTATTGAATAAATTATCCTTAGCACTTTGTAAGTGCTAGGTATTGTGGAAACAGCACATGTATGAAAGACTTGCAAACTTCCTAACATAGTATACAAAATATCCTTAGTGCAAAAGCAGTGTCTAAGATTCAGGGAATTAGATAGGATACTGGAGAGCTAGTTTGAGCGTAGCTCGTTATATGGTGGAAAGGCAGACAGAGCAGAGGTAACTTTAGCATCGCTACAACAAAGTGACATTTCTAGAGGCAGGAGAGACAGACATGCTTAGGACAAAGGGATGAGGAGCACCAGATAGAGATGAGTATGTGTGAGCATCACTAGGCTAGATTATTGAGCATCATCAGTAAGGCCAGAGTAGCCTGGGCAATGCCAGTTACTTCAGTTTAGGTAGGAGTATAAAGTGCTTTGTGATTTTATATAAATTTTACAAATCATCAGAAGACACTATGTTGTGACATGATTAAAGTAGGAAATTCAATTTTGAGAGCCTTCAGTACATTTTGAAAGAGAACATATGGGAACTGGAGAGACGGCTCAGAGGTTAAGAGCACTGACTTCTCTTCCAGAGGTCATGGGTTCAATTCCCAGCAATCACATGGTGACTTACAATTATCTGTAATGGGATCTGATGCCCTCAGCTGGTGTGTCTAAAGACAACTATAGTGTACTCACATATATAAAATTAATAAATAATTCTTTAAAAAAACAAAAAAAAAAAAAAGAAAGAAAGAGAACATATATATCCACACATTTCTGCTTTCTGCAACAATGTTTGAAAAGAGCGGGCAGTTACCACACTGATGACATTGTCCTAAGGGCAAAATGTTAAGTATCTGCCCTTTATCTAAGACAAGTTTGGTAATAGCCAACATGCATCAGCGGCAATGGCTGGACTTGACTACAATTACACAGTGTATTGGAAGAGAAGGTACTTGGCCCAGTCTTTTGTTAAAGCAACGTGCTGCCTGATTGTGAAAAAAAAAATGTCCTACTGTGATAAGGGTATGACTATAATGCATGGTTTTATGCATGTATCCTAGCACCGTAGTCTTACATAATAGTTTTTACTTTACTAAGCTGAAGCTCAGAGCAGGTTAACTGTGCATGTTTAGAATAAATAGATTTGTTTGTTTTAATATCTGCGAATGCAACTCTCAAAGTTCCTCACATTTAGTGAGTTCTCATTAAAATGTTGTTAGGAGCAAACATACTCTAATCATTGGCTGGAATGTGGCTGCTGGCAAATTCATTCCTAATTATCTTCCAACAGTTTTCAATTATTAATATGTTTCTTTTCTTGTGTAATTTTTGTGAGTCCCTATCTTAGAATTACAACTTCAAATTGAATTTATAATTTCTGAATGTATATACTAGGTACATATGAATTGGTGGTTCTGATTGAACAATGAAAAATGTATTCTTGAGGATGCTTATGAACTCTGGGGGTACATAACACAAGAACAGTTCACAAGTAGCCGTTTCCTTTCCGAAGACTTGGATGCCCCTAAATTACGATAGAGGAGATTTGGAATTAGATTTTTTTCCTCTCAACTTTAGAAAAATATAATTAAGTTGTCAATTACATTTTGGGAGCCCAAAAAGCAATCTAGACATGGAAAGGGATCAAACGTGTATGAATATATAATGAGGTTATAACAAATTAGTATGTGAGGTTACATTTGGACAAGCAAGACGACACCTGAGAAAGACCAGAAAGCCTCTCCAAGTGATTAGTCTAAAGGGAACCACACCCCCGGTCAGGATCCAATCAGAGTTCCTATTATTGCCCAGTGTTTTTGACTCATATTTGCCTCAAATAGTAGCATCTTTAGGGCATCTGTTTCCCCTGGGTGATTTGAGGAGAGATGTATCTGAAAGGTCTGTATTTACTTACTTACTTACTTATTTACTTACTTTGAATCTCAACAATAATTTTTATCAGAGTTTAGAAAATTATGAAGAGATGGAACCTGGATTGTCAGTGTCATTAAAATATAACATAAAATTTACAATATTTAGTCCTTGCTAACTAAGACATTTTCAGAGATCACCAGAACCAAGACAAAGATCTAGAAGGTATATTATTAGCACTCACATACAAAACAAACCAAAGAATACACAGCTAGACACAGGGCACTGAGACTGATAAAGGGGGAAGATGAAGATAAAATCTTAAGCAACAGGAATAAAGGCCATACCAGTGAAAGGAAATGAATGTACACCACAGCAGTCTAAACACCACCCAACAGCCAATAAGCATCTACCAATGGTGCAGAGCTGGGGGTTTATCAAACTAGAACTGTCAGTCAAGTAAAGGAGCTTTCAAGAATGAAAGGGAAATGAAGACATTCAGAGATAAACACCAAAAGGTGCTGTTTCCAAGAAACCTGATCTAAAAGAAATTTCAAGTATTGTAGTGTAAGAAGAAAGATGATGATGCAGAATAGTGACAGATGAGAGACAACATGAAGAAGGTGATCCAGTCTCTGATAATAACACTTATATTACAATTCAGTAACCAACACAAAGTTCTCTTAGGAATTGAGGAGTGCACTCACTATAAAGACAGAATGAATTAATCGAAATAATTGCAATGATTTTAAAAGTGTGTTTTAGTAGCAGATACTTATTTAGGTGTGAGCTTTATTCTATTCTATGTATCTAAATTATTTAGCCTATTGCTGAAAGGTCTTCTGAAATATGTTAGAAAAAAGATAAAGTAGGGACTCTAGGGGAGCAGACAAGGTTGGAAAGGCAGCCTTAAAACTTGGGGTGGGGCAATCTTGAGGAGGCATTCCTGGTTGGGAGGACAGGACAGGGCAGCACATGTTTATCACCCCAGTACTGATCTAACAGCTACACATCCATAAAAGATTAGCAACACAGTCCTGTTCTACAGAAATTTGAATCCGTTTTACCCTGGGGTTGACTCAGGTGCTGTGAAATGCTTCCAAATACATTTGCAGTATATCTAGAGCAATAATTTATTTCATTATTTTGAGCCAATAAAGGTCCTTGAGAATATGGCTTGGGGAAGATCATTATGTATGCTTTAGTAGATTTCCAAGACTGTACATATAACTAGTTGCTTATTTATTTATTTATTTATTTATTTATTTATTTATTTATTTATTTATTATCACAGAGTGTTACAAATATCCACAGTACTGGTTCCATTGTGATTCAGGACCATGAACAGAGTCCCTTGCCAGAGGCTGCCTGGCCTGGAGGAACACCATTGAATCATAGTTCATGGTCACTCAGAAGAACAGGGTGCTCCTAAATAGAAAGCCAATAAGAAGGAACCAGTGATATAAATAACAGATTTCATAATAATTTCTCTTTAATAAAAGAAGATGCCAGTGTCTTCTAGAAGCAGCTTTTGGTTTGAAGGAAGAAAAAGGTGGGGGTGGGGTGGGTTTTGACAGGAAAGGGATCAGGTTGATTCTTTTAAGTTAATTTGTGTGTGTGTGTGTGTGTGTGTGTGTGTGTGTGTGTGTGAATGTGTTGAGAGTGTGTGTGAGTGTGTGTGTGTGTGTGTGTGTGTGAATGTGTTGAGAGTGTGTGTGGTATTTGTGCATCTGTGTTGCGTATACGTGTGTGCATATGAGTATCTGTGTATGTATGTTGAGTGTTCATGTAGGTCCATTTGCATGTGTGTGTGCAAGTGTATGGGTATGGGTGTGTCTATGTGTGTGTGTGTGTGTGTGTGTGTGTGTGTCTATGGAATATGTTGGGGGCTGTGTGCCACAGCGTCTGTGTGTCAGTCAGAAGACTTATTTTGGGGTCTGTTCTCTCCTTCTCCCTTGCAATAGGCTCTGAAGTTGGAACTCGGGTCACCAGGCTTAGCAGGGAGAGACTTTACTCACTGCGCCATCTCTCTGGCTCCCCCTTGGTTGATTCTTAGTCGTCAAGTAAGTGGAAATCCACTTTAACTCTACACTGAACTCAACAATGCTCTCGGTCTTTCTGCCATGGGTTCTTTCACAGAGAAGTATCTTCTGTGTCTTCTGTAAAGACTGCTTAGTTTCTTATTCACTGCTGTTTTCTCTCCAGTTTCTGTTCTAAGTTCAGAATGGTGAAGTAATATTTGCTAAGGTTCTCAGTTCCCCTCAGAGTTACAAAGAGGGCTTCCATGTTGAACACTGCATGCTAATTTGACTGAAGTCTGTTTTTTCCCACTGCAAAATTTTAATCTCACTTCAGGCTGCTGACCACCCCTGTCATGCTTTATTTTGGGCTCCTGGAACAGTATCCCATCTCTTCCCTTGCCAGCACACCTACACAAATGTCCTGTCTTTATCTTTCTTGATATTTCCTTGCTTAGGAATGACTTCCCCACCCGTGATTTCTGCTACCACCTCCGTGCCAGTGACTAACACTTTAATTCAACAAACCAGATCTCTCAGATGATATCAAGTTCTCAAGAAGTCAAGCTCTAGCAATGAATTAAGATGATCTATTTCTTCACAGAGTTGCACTGGTCTGCCAGATAGTAACAGGTTATTTTACATCTAAATTTTAAAGGTACCTGAAAGGCAAGTTGCAACAATATAAATTATCATGTCTCCCCCAACAGGCAATCAGGCAGAACATGCCATAAATTTCAACCTCTGCAGAATTACTGATGATGGATCTCCCTGACCATATCTGGTGTAGCTATTAGTATTTGTTCTGATTTATAGGAATGCCTTTTTTTCTGCTTCCCATCTCATTAAGGGTTTTTTCTCATCTCAGGGTTATTTTCCATCTAGGAATCAAATAGCCTTTTTTGATATAAAGTACAGTAATTTTCATTTGTAAATTATTTTGCTGGTTTCTATTATTTGAAGGCTATGCTCAATAACAAATCATTAACACTCATATTGGATATCACTTCCAAACATGTCACTCACCGTGTATGCAAATTAGTTTTCAAAATTGCTTTTTTAATATTTTAATATTATAATATTAATACATCATTTGCAACTTTGCTTTTATTCTTCAGCATTTCTTAGTTGCTTGTGGGTTTTCCATTTGTTTATTTGTTTTGTTTTGCTTTATTTTATTTCATGAAGGGTTGAAACCTGTTTGGTTTCCCCCTTTACATTGTAGAATGCTGTTTTGTGGTCTTATTCAGCTTGTATTTGGATAGTCTTGTTGCTCGCACTCTATGGATATGGTTTCTGACATTACTAGGTGACACAATCTCTCAGTAAACTCTTATCCTCTGGTTCTTACTATCTTTCCACTCATTTTGCAATATTTACTGAGCCACAGTTGTGGAGGTTGTTTTGTAGATGACTGTACTCTACAACCCTGTATCTTGATTGGCTATGGCTTTAAGACCTGCTCAACAAGACAAAAAAAATCATCCCTAGGGCTAGAAACCTAGCCAGGGTCTAAGAATTCATGGGTCTTGAAAAAAAAAAAAGAGAACATAAATTCACTGTTTTATTAAATCAGCACAATTCCCAAGCACATTCTAAATATGTGTACTTATACATACAGATAAATGAAGACCTTGTGTATCCTCAAGGAATCTATTTGCTACAGATGGAGACCATTATAGAAAACCATATATAATCAAAATGCAGATTGGTTTGTAATTGTCAACTTGACACAACCAAGAATCATGTGGGGAGAACTTCTCGATGAGGTATTCTCTATGTCATGTTGGCCTAAGGACATATCTGTGTGGAATTTCCTTGATCATCATTTAGCCTAGGAAGACCCAGACCATTGTGGTTAGCACAATTCCCTAGGCATTGTGATCTGGAACAGTGTAAGTGAGGAGAATTCTAGATGTCAACAAGCAAGAAAGGAACCTGCAGTTATTTTCACTCTGTTCTTGATTATATATGTGATAGCTTAAGTCCTTGTCTTGATTACTCTCCCACAATAATGGGTCAGACCTGGAATCTCAAGTGAATAAAACCCTATTTATTTTGTTTTGTTTTGTCAGTATCTTTTATCACATCAATTTAAAAAAAAAAAGAAAGAAAAAAAAAGACTAGAACACTGTGTTTCTGTGCACAGTATTTCAGCTGAGCAAAATCATTTGTGGTTTATTTCCTGGAAAACTGCAAGGACAGCATCTCAGCCTTTGCCCACTGCAGTTCTACAACCTAGAAGGCCCATACTTATCTCTCTTTTAGGAAGTTATCCAGGTAATTCAAGATCAGAGCTCATGAAAACATCTGTCAACCAAGTAACACAGCTCAAATGAATATTCCCCAACTTCCTCTAAGCAAAGGTTACAGCCTACGAACCACAGGAATGGATTTTGCTGAACCCAGAATTATGTCTTTAGTCAATATGTCTAGCCAGCTGACCACAAGAGTCCCCAACAACTGCATTTCAAAATCTGGGATTGAAGAAGGGGCCACTACACCTACACCTTCCTACCTGAGTTTTGGAGATTCAAATGTTAATAATAATTATTGCAGAGGAATGCTTTGCCCACTAAGCAGCCTGACCACCCTATTTGAATCAAATGTATTTGAAAAAAAATAAAAGACCACTTGAAAAAGTTAAGTCTGCTTTCTGGAATTACAGTCGCTTCTTCATACTCATAAGAAACAATTTCTTTGAAGGAAGTGTAAGCATTTGAAATTTTATTTAGTTATATTGACCATTCAGGAAGAGTCACTTCTATATTTCACAGCAAAAATTAAGAAATAGTCATGGAATCTTGCTTCAAACTTTACTAATCAGTACCCTGCTATTACCACCTTGCACATTTCAGACTGCTGAGCTCCTTTGACGCCTCACAGTCAGTGTGACTAAGTTACATTATATAGCATTCTCTAGATTGTTAGTGCTATCTAAGGAATTCATATGTGAGTGAGTTAGTCTAGCATTTTCTGCATGTTCCCTTGTTTAAAGGTACTGTAAATGATGGACAGAAGAGTACCTTATTATAATTCAGTTTTCTAACATAAAACTTTATAGTGTATATAGTAATGTATACTGTAGAATGATAAAAATCATTCTTTTTTCTTTTCTTTTCTTTTTTTTTTTTCGAGACAGGGTTTCTCTGTATATCCCTGGCTGTCCTGGAACTCACTCTGTAGACCAGGCTGGCCTCGAACTCAGAAATCCGCCTGCCTCTGCCTCCCGAGTGCTGGGATTAAAGGCGTGCGCCACCACCGCCCGGCTGATAAAAATCATTCTTAATGTTAGCATATTTCACTAGAAAGTGATGCTAGCTTGTGTTTTTTATTTATTTATTTATTTATTTATTTATTTATTTATTTATTTATTTATATATGTAAGTACACTGTAGCTGTCTTCAGACACTCCAGAAGGGGGCGTCAGATCTTGTTACGGGTGGTTGTGAGCCACCATGTGGTTGCTGGGATTTGAACTCAGGACTTTTGGAAGAGTAGTCGGGTGCTCGTACCCGCTGAGCCATCTCACCAGCCCCCTAGCTTGTGTTTTTATGTACAGCTTGTAAATTCTATTTCTTTGCAAGTTTAGATAATGGAAGTAAGGATTAGAAATGCTCTCCTTTTTTGGTTGTCAGGAGTATTTTTATTTTTTTGGATATTTTCTTCATTTACATTTCAAATCCTAGCTCCAAAGTCCCCTATACCCGCCCCCTATCCTGCTCCCCATCCCACACACTCCTGCTTCCTGGCCCTGGCATTCCCCTGTACTGGGGCATATGATCTTCACAATACCAAGGGCCTATAAATGTTCTTAAAGAGAATTTGCTGAAGTAACAGGAAACCTGTTCTGAGACATATACTATGAAAGGTTTTATTTCCGAGGTTCAGATATATGCAACAGACCAAAACACCTTTGAAATCACTAAGTCACCCTATAAAACTGCAATCATGCATATGATCTGTTACAGATGGTGTTGTCCTTCATCGGTAAATGACTGCAGTTGAATACTGTTTAATGAAAATAACTGTAATAAATTAAAGAAGTACTTGAAATTGTTTACTTTTTCTACATTCTCTTCCCTGGTGACCAGCCTGAAAGACAATAAGTATTTACAGGTCCAGCGGATGCCTGGTAGGCATTGCATGAACTGTTTCAAGGAACAAGGAAATACAAGGAAGCCCTGCTTATAACTATTCTCCACAACAGCATGAAATTGTAAATAATAATACATAACCATCCTAAGTATGGATTTTCATTTGTAGATAATAAAAATACTGCTGCCATGTCTGATGGGGTGATTGGCAAGAGAGTATATAATAGACCGCAAGGGTTGGGGAAGGGGTGAGGCAGATTGCCTTCCTGGTTGAAGATGTGATGGTTGAAGGAATAATACCTTTAGAGAAAAAGAAGACTAATTTCTCCTGATACACTGGGGTTGCATCTTTTTTGTGCTTGAATACTTGTGCTCACTTTTAAATCTTTTTTGCGATTATGACATAATTTAATCATTCCCCACTTCCCTTTTCTCTTTCCAAAGCTACCCATACACATATACTCCTTGTTCTCTCCTGTTATTCTACATGGCTTGCTTTAGCCTTCTTTGTGTCCCTTAAAATTACTGAGAAAAATTTGATAAATACATTGAAATGAAGGAACATTAGATAGATCAAACATTTTTTTGGATAATTAATTAAAACAGAGAATAGATGTGTTGCATGTAGTTTAAAAATAAATGTAACACTAGGGCTGTTTTGCCCTGCCCTGTAGATACAGACTCTGATATTTGAGTGCTTACTTGAATTGCTAGCAGAGCCATCCTAGCAACAAATACTTGCTAAGTAAAATGGATGGATAATATTTTCCAAACTTTTCCTTGTCAAACGACTTAGTGAGTTCAATGATGTTTCCATTCCATATATGGTGATCTGAAGGTTCTTAATGCCAGAATCATGGCATCCCTCATTGGCCTCCCTGTCACCCTGAAATGAGGCAATTTACCACTCTTATATTTTGTCCTAATAAACTCCTAAGAACAGCAGTCACAGAGATATAAGAATGATCTAGTCTTCCTGTATGTATACTTGATGTTCAATTCTAACCAACTATCATGAACTACAGTGGTATAGACAAAAATAGATTACATTAACACTAATTATCCTTAATCATATTTCCAAAACAATTACAGAAATATTACAGATCTTTCTACTCAACATTCGTGTGGTGGTGGATTAAAGAATTTTACTTCTAAAATTGATGATATTTTAGTATGCCATTTAAATATCTCTTTTAAGTCCTTATATAAATCCTCATTTAAAATAGACATGTAAATTAATTGAACCTGAAGCTTCTATGGAGATCTACAATTTTTTTTTTGTGAAACACACACACACACACACACACACACACACACACACACACACACACACGACCTGAAATCCCAAACTGACATTGAGAACTTAGAGAAGCAATACATCCAAACAGTGTTCTAGAACCATGAATCTGCTCCTCACCTTGTGCATCACAGATATTCTCAGCACTTGAATCTTATCCACCATTAGGTCTGCACTAGAATTCTGTTTAAGGAGGCTTCCTCTGATTTGGAGATTATATTTGGTTTGGGTGGCTGTGTGCCACAATTTCTGCCACCAGGATGCTGAAACGCTATGTTAATCTCTTATTTGTACCTCTAAACTTTAACTCTTCATTCCAGTTATTTCTACTTAATAAAATTGGTTCAACAAACATACCCCACCTCTGTCGCTGTCTGTCACTAATTCCTGATCCTCAACATATGCCTGATTTTCAGGAAATGCTTGGCACCTAAGCAAAGTTGTATCCCATGGTTTATTCTCTTACTAAATGTCTTTTTAACGAAGCAGAGGCCAAGAAGATAAAGCTTGTAGACAACATACAATATAGACTGTGCACATATTTTCTAAGTCTTGAAAATGAGCGACTAATGGCTTGTTTGGGTGCCTCTGAAAATGGTCCTTGCTTCAAAATAACTGCAAAATTAAGGATTCAAAAATGCCCCTGCACAAAAATAACTGCTTCGACTTCCTCATACAAATCAGTATTACATCTATCATCAACCTGCTCAAACGCATTCAATTCTAAAAATATTTTAAACAAGATAGGTTCTTTCTCTACAGCATTGTTCTGTTTAAAATAACAGGAATCTTGTGAATGTAACACTATAGAACTTGGATTTTTTAAAGACATATTTAACTTGCATATTTATTATTTAAGGAAAAGTTTGTTTTACTACATATCTTAACAGTATGTAAGAATATTTAATAGCAATACTTATATCAAAATCAATATTGCAGTTTGCAGAATTTCAAACTTATATATGGAATCTTTTAAAGCTGTAATTAAATATGCACAGACTTATAATATCATTAAATATTTTACAGAATAACATTAAATATTTTCATAGAATGAAATAAGATTTATCATCTCTACAGTAACAAAAGTATTGACAGCAACAAATAAGCAAGTTATAATTTAACATTCTACAGTCTTTCCAAGAGACCAAAATTAACTATGAAGTGGCTGTGAAACTAGATGGACATGGAGTTAGAAAGAAATAAAGAAAGGGAATTCTATTTCCACATCTAAATTCCAAGAGTTGTTAACAGTTCATCAAAGATTCTGACTTTTGATCTCTGCACAATGTATACAATATAATAAAAGATAATGTAGCTAATTTAATAAAATTATTATTACTCAGATGATGATATTAGAGTAATTGAAAATGTGTGTTTTGGCGTAGTGATATTTGGTCCTTCAACAACTTCCAAATTTGTTGTAGAATGTAGAAGTAATATTGTCATCTAAATTTACCTCTAAGTACAACTTGGGTAGGGGTCTATGTGAGGAGAAATTTCTTGCAGTGAATCAGAATGTGAGTTTGGGTGATCAGAATGCATGTACAAAACTCAATGTAGCTATGGATGTCTGTCAACAGAGCAAGGGAAGCTAAGAACATCCATTGGCTCACTAGCCAGTCAGTCTAGTCAAATTGATAAGCTCCACAGCCAGTGCTCATGCTTGCACACACACACACACACACACACACACACACACACTCCCAAATATTAATTAACTGCATTAATTATTCTAAAATATGTTGACTATATAGTTATTCACACTCAATAATAATTAGAAAATATAGTACAGTCTCTAGGCTGATAAGCTCATAAAATTTGGAAAGAAGTCAGCAATAACATGATAACAATGGTCATAAAATAGGAAAAGATGAAAGCTAAATGTTTCATGAAGAAGGTGGCAGAGAGGGTGTCTTGAAAGAGATGAGTCTTCATGTAAGTTTTACGGGAGGAGCTGGGATTTTCTAGGTGGAAGATTATGAAAACTTTCTATATACAGCAAATTGACTGTCTAGGGAATAAATTGCTTTGTCTTATGCACTTTGGGCCAACCAAGCCTGCACTAGGTAAAAATTATAGGTACTACATCATTCAAAGAGGAGATGATGGAGAAGGAAGGTGGTTATGAAATGCTTTTCATGTACCCAGAAAGAGCTGATTTGCACTGCAGGTGAAGAAGTCAATAAAGAAATTTAGACTCTGACATACATATTTTCATCTAGATGGTCACATGAAGACCCATCCCTCCAAAGACCATTATCTGCCATCTCCTTCACTGAATATATCTTTTCCTATACTTATTTTAGACCCATGCAGTGATCTGTCCATTAGCCACTATTACTATGTTACAGGTAAGTGTTCCAAATTTTATGATCTCGTTAACCAATTGAAGGAGCAGCTCTCATGTTAGAATAAAGGTTAAAAATTCAGGTAAGAAATGAAATGGTTCTTAAATTAATGTTGAAGTAGAAAGCTTGGCACAGAAAAAAAATACTAGAAGCTATTTCTGAAAGCATTGAGGTTTAACAGGGAAAATGGCTAGCTCATAGTTGTTTGCTCAGAAGACTAGAAATTGGTATCACCATTACCCCAAATTAAAATAATAAGAATGAAGACATAATTTTATAGCAAGGATATACTGCTATTCTTGATTTTTGAGAAACAATTGAATCAGGAAAGTAAAAATAACAGTGGGTTGAAAAACAAATGGGTGAAAAGCAGGTAATACTTGGAGTACATTCTTCCATATGTTGATACTATGGCTAATGTTTGGAACTCCAAAGTGACTCATAGTTACTTCCTGAGAAATCTCACAGTTCAGCAGAAGAAAAAGACATAAACAGATAATTACAGTGCAATGTGAGAGAGCAACAGAAGAGGGGTGTGTTAGAGTGAGGGCTCAGAAATGAGAGTGGAGGGCTTACAGGAAATGAATGACTAAGAGAACAGTTTATAGGAGTAGCTGATCAAATTTAGCAAGGATTTCTCAAGAAAACCTCTATTGGAATATGTTACACTCCATGTGTGTCTGTCTCCCTTAGTCTCAGAATAAGCTACATCCTTTTCACTTTGAAATTTTGCACTGTTTCTCTCCTAAATCCAGGAGAACTCCCCATCACTTGCCAGCCCATGATGTCTCTTTTACTCCTCTGCATTTTAACCCCCATCAACCTGCCAAATTCAGCTCAAAGTCTCCATTTCAAGGTCATAAGTTAATTTCACAAAGCAAGTCAACTTTTTAAACTAAGTCCATTTCATTTTTCCTGTTTACTTAATATTCTATTCTCTTTTATCAGACACATAAATACATACATATTTATTAAACATAATCAATTATTTAAATGTGTTATTTAATATCTGCAACTAAATATTTAAGGCTGTTGAGATTAATATCAACACCGATGGAGCACATCCCTACTTCTGTGACGAGCTGACCAGATCCAAAACCCTTCCACACACAAGTATAGTATATATGAATGAGCTGAGAAATATACAAGAAGCAGGAGAAATCTGTGAAAAACAAATGTTTTAATTCATAAATGAAAGAACACGGTAGGGGAAGATTATGTATAGAAACAGATTCTGGTATGCAAGGTTTGAGTGGTTTTATTTTGTAGATATAAACAATTAGAATGCCATTTCATATAATTTTCCCCCATCTTCCTTGGATAAATGAGAAAGTAGATTATGATAGGAGATAGGCTAGTGATTGGGATAGATGAGAAACCATAAGGCAAGTATAAAATTCATGTCAGCATGAATGGATAATAGAGCACACAATTTTAACATTTATTTCCAAACACTCAGCAGGTGAAGGTGGAGGGCAAGAAAAATGAAAGTCAAATGCATCCCCTCTAATCTGAGCCTGAATGGCTACCATGCTGATCTTGACCAACCGTGAACAGATCATAGGAAAGAATTTTGTCTTGTGTATTTTTCAGTGTGTAGTGTTCATTTACAACACGGAGTTCAAGTTTGACCATCACAAACTTACTATCTAGAGTCCATATAAAGACTTCCTGGGAGATCTCTGATTGGAGAAATGAGTTTCTATGCAAATGTCAGAAAGCAAGAAGATTCAGACACTTTAGTTCAAGGAAAAAAAACCAGCTATGATATTAGCCAGCAAGGTAGAAAGAGAATCAACAGCATGCTTTCTCTGTCTTTTGAAAGTATTAATGAACTATTATCTATCAGGTAAGAGAAAATGTTAAGGGCCAAATTGTGTGTGATTTGAATTTTCCCTCCATAATTTGCAAACTGACTAAATTTAGATATCCAAAGTTTCTCAAGTTTTTTGAGGTCTCTAGTTTCTTAATTCTAATTTACTTTAATATTTCTAATATACTTATCTAATTTATTTGACCTGTATCTATGGAGTTCAAAGAGGAAGAATCTTACTTTATTTTCAGCTACAACTTGGCTGATATAGCATTTCCTAGTCCTATCCTTGGGTATGACTCTGGAAGATCCCACCTCTTCTTAGTTCTGGAAACTGCTTGTTCCCTGTAGGTGGAACAACATTATGAACTAACCAGTACCCCGTGAGCTCATGTCTCTAGCTGCATATGTAGCAGAAGATGGCCTAGTCGGCCATCATTGGGAAGAGAGGCCCCTTGGTCTTGCAAACTTTATATGACCCAGCACAGGGGAACGGCAGGGCCAAGAAGTGGTAGTGGGTGGGTAGGGGAGCAGGGGCGGAGGGAGGGTATAGGGAACTTTCGGGATAGCATTTGAAATGTAAATAAAGAAAAAAATCTAATAAAAAATCATAAAAAAGAAACTGCTTGTTATAACCATCATGTATCACTTTAAGATATTTTAATTCTTTAAAATACAATAGCTGAAGTTATAATTTCCCATATATCAAGTACTGGTGTGAGGGACCTGTAGAGTAAAAAGGGATAGGAGTATGTCCTCCTGTCCCTCTTCTCCCCTACCCCAGACAATCAGCAACTACCTAGTTAGACAAGTGGTAGAAATAATATTTAGGAAAATCATGAAAAGCTAACATCTTTAAAGGATAGTCCATGAAGCTGCCTTTAGTTTATGTTGGACAGAATGTAGTTAGTAGATATCTAGAGTGAGTCTCACAACACAGACATGGTTAATAGCACTTTATCTTTGAGTGTTTTCAGGACTCATGTGATCTTAATTACCACATAGTCCATCAGAATACTTATTATTTTCAGATTGTTTCAGAAGTGACCTTGAAGTTCCCCCAGGAACTTAAACACTACAGCTACATATTTAACATAGGGTAATCTATGCCAATTTGCAGGTTTACACTGAAACCCCAGACTGCTCTATACAAGCTCCAGGCAATCACAACTTCCCAGCAATCAGCAGGCCAACTTGGCTGTGCCCAGCCTCAAAGAACAGAGACCTACAAGCTCTCTCGCTGCATGTGTCCAAATCATTTTGATATCCGGCATCTTTAGAGATACCCTTGTGAGAGTCTAAAGTCTCTAGACTGTCTCTGGAGAGGGTCTTCCAATATGAAAATTCTCCTGCCCAAAGATATTCTGACTATATCAACCCTGCCCCACCACAATAGAGCCTGTTGGGAGATCTTAAATTAAATAAGATATGCTGTGCAAGTTTGACTACTTGAATTCTATATCAATAAATTCAATGTTCTCTTTAGAATTTTGCATTTATTTGATCACCCATTTGCTGCAGGTTTTAGGCAACAGTTAAAAAAATAGTACCCTGTAATATTTATAATAATGGTTAAACTTTCTAATTTTTGAGATTAATGGGAATAAACAAAAAAGACTATAAATAGTCTGGACCTATTATTACTGTGCTAGAACTGACTGACTTAGACAAACAAATTTGCATTAGTGTGGATGGACAGAAAACAGGGTATAGAATGAATGTATTCTTACTGTAGAGAAGCTGTGAAGAACCCATTGTATACATGAAAGGGTCCTGAATGTCTTGTCATCTAATTTGAGTAAAATGAAACAGGTCGGAATGTGGAAGCAGTGAGAACGTGTTTGGATGTTAGCTTCTAGAGTGTACACAAGCCATTCACCACTCCAAATTTCAAGTGATTCATATATAAAACCAGGACACAGCAAAAAAAAAAAGTGTAATTTTGTTTAGAAAAAAAAAACCCAAGTAATCTGTGTTTCTAAAATTGGTTTTAATGGAAGGAATAGGAAATGATTCTGTAATTTTGGAACAGCGGTGCTACAGTAGTCTTAAATAACATGTACAAAGTTTTTCTATACATAGCAACCTCTACTGTGAAGGTCTATATGTGGTCACATAGCCAAATTCCTAGCTCAGGATTCTTCTGACTATAGTATTATGTGAGTGTCCCAAATGTGAGAGAGATCTCTCTTATTTCATTCTCTTCAAATTACTTTAAAATGACTAATAATTTGAATTCTTGTCACAAGAAATGTACAAATTATAAAATAGAGTATAAGTAGAATGATATAATTCAAGTAAAATTATGTTTAAAGGAATAGAGAATAGGTTTTCCATTAACTCAAATGATCATGAGTTTTTTTGTTTGTTTGTTTGTTTGTTTGTTTTTTAAATTCAGCCCCAGTCTTTTGTGTTAGAGATGGTTGTGCCATTATGATTACTTTCAGAGAATTTCTCTGGGACTTTGTACCTATTGCTTATATGTGACATACAATCTGTACTCTATGAACATCGCATTTATGAATGTGCACATAGTGTGTTAAAGGTTTTGCATCTGAAAGATATCTAGAAAGTTCATAAAGGAAAGAAATATCAGAGCGTGAGCTGCTAATCATGGAAATGAATGTCCTTGTTCACTCTGGAACATAATATCTAAATCATGTGTTCAAATCTCATCTATGTCAGTGATATGAACTTTTGTATATTATTTAAGCACTTTACATATTTAATTTTTGAAAATCTGAACTTAAATGAAATTAATATAAAGTCTCACAGGTGGGCTCTAAAGATGCCATATGAAAATGCATGCAAAGTGCTTACTTTAATATCTGGAATATAATAAAAATTCAATAATTCAGTATTATTAAGATGAATTTCTTATAATGAAACTTTTAGAAAGCAGGAATCACTGCTTAATTATGTCATATTTCATCTGAATTAATTTTGAATGACTACATTTATCACATTATTCTGCAGGGCAATTTTATTGAAAAACTTGCAAAGGTATATTATCTAGTGAGTAAAATTAAATAATTTGAAGCAAAGAGGCTACTTTATAACTACGTAAAATACATGTTTTAGAATATTTTCTAAAAGATGTTATCTATTTACTAGATTGACATCTAGATTATGATTCATAAAGTGTCTTTATTTTGCACTATTATAGCTGAAAAAGAAAAAAAAAGAATCTTTTACTAGTCCTTACAGAGTCAGAAAACAGGTAAAGTAATTAGCACCGCCCAAATAACAATTAAATGAGTCAATAAATAAAGAGATTAGGCCATCCCCTTACTTTTAAAGGAAAAACAAATGTATGTCATTAGATAGTGCAAGGAGGCTGCCTGAGTGTTTTAAAAGTTAAGAGATTGAAGCTTGCTCCCCAGCACTCAGGTCAGGCATTTCACAGCTCCCTGTGTTTCCACCTACAACACAACCCCTACCCAATCTGCACCCACACTATACATATAAATTAAAATAAATGATGCGAGACAGCTGGAGTCATCCACTTATCAGATATTAGATAATTAGAATAAATTCCTAATTAGATAGAAATAAGTGGGGAGATTTCTGAAAGAAACATGGCAAAGCTATTCAGAAAGAAAGTTAAAAGTCTAAGTGATATATTTCTCAATATCCTTGTCATTTTTATGCATTATAGTTTGTATCTATCCAGTGCCTTTCAAAATTGTTCCAAGGAAGGTCCTTGGTCTTAACCACCACTAGGAGAGTTATTTCTCTACATAAATCAAATTATTTTTCTCTTTAATTTAAAAATCAATGTGCAGTATAAAAATCTGCCCATCCTCAAAGCGAAGCTGATGTCAGTTGGTAAATTAGATCTATAAGGAAAGAAGCCAAGAATGAATTGAAGGTAAAAAATTTTAAATACCTAATTTTGTCTTTTGATTTGCTAACACAAGGACATTGGCTCACATTCAAGGCCCGTTCTGTTTTAAAATATAGAAGTATCATGGTTAATTTGACTTTTCTCCTTAGTTCTCCCTAAACTGTACTTTACCTTTCTTGGCCATGATTTTCATTCAACTCTAAACTCCTCATATGTAGACCAAGGTATTTAGTTGACTAATCTCTCAACATATTTCAAAATAAGGGTAACACTTTCTAAGGCTTGGTTCTCTGGGGCAAATTTTAACACAACTCAATCAAGAAAACAAGCATTGACACTTTGCTCGTTCCACACTACTACTGAATTTCTTACAGACTTTTTCTGATTCCAGATATATTTTTCAGATAACCAACTCAGACTGTACTATCGCCTCTGCCTACCTGGCAGCTTCCACTATGCTTTGATTGTGTGTGCCTTATATCTGTGATTTTGTGCTCTCTTTCAATCTATCCCTCACATGCACATAAATTACACTGCCTCAACTTTCACTTTTCAATTAACACATTATTGTGTCTCCCACTTCTAAAGCCACATGTGTGAATCTTCTGCCTGTCTCCTAGAGTCCTTATTCATATGAATCAAAGTACTAATTTCTTCATCTTAAATTCTCTCCTTTCTAAGTCGCACACTACACATGGTCTTCACTACATCAGCATTTCTTTTCAAATATGGAACCTCACACATTCGATCTTCTTTGATTATGGATTCTTGTCCATTCATTCACAAACTTAATGAGAAATGCACACAAAATTCATCAAGTGCCAGCTATTGCCAACAACTTATGAGTCCGGATTGTAAAGGTATATTACAAGGCCCTTTTTGTTCAAAGCATGGTGTCAATCTAGGGAGAGAATATTTTGTTGTAATTCTATTCAGGGAGACGAGACTGGTTATGGATGAGTGGGTACATGAATACTCCTCATCCATCTCAGTGAGACGAGAAAGAGCTGTGAAGAGAAGCAGTGCTGAGCCACAGAACTCTTGGCCCATCTAGTTTATGTTCTTTCTATTTTCCTGAAGTATACATGATATTGTACCCATACCAAAGCACTAACTGAGTTGGAGATTAAACATCTATTTCTTTTAAAACACTGTGAAGCTCAAGACAAAATTCCACACTTCATTAAATTAGCTGTCTCAGCCTGTAACAAAAAGTTAGAGGCAATTAGGTGTCAGTTACCACCTGTTCTTGTTAAAGGTACCTGTGAAATAATGAACAAGAGGTTTACATATGCCCTCACCTGATGCTGTAAGGTAGCAACATCCACAATTACACTTGGCAGGTGATGAGATCCAAATATACAAAGTTACAGAAAAGAAAGTGGATGGGATGGGTCTGACTCTGGGTTCACAGAAAATGGTGTGATGGGAATTGTTTATGCATATGGCCTATGACACATCCAACAGTGATATCAGTACATATACTGTGAAAATATATATAGTAAAATAAATTACTACAGAGAGAAAAATATTAAAACCTACACAGACTCCAAAAACACCCCATCATATTGTTAAAATCCTTAGAAAGCATGATGATTATGTAGTATATTTTTAAAAATTAATTTATTTTTACACTCCATATTTTATTCCCCACTCCCAATCCACCCTCTGACTGTTCCACATTCCATGCCTCCTGACAAGCCCCCTGCCTCCACATGGATGTCCCACCTCTCTCCACTCCACCTGACCTCTACACTCCGTGGGGCCTCCAGTCTCTTGAGGGTTAGATGCATCATCTCTGAATGAACGCAGACCCCAGAAGTCCTCTACTATATGTGTGTTGGAGGCCTCATATCAGCTGGCATATGCTGTCTGTTTGGTGGTCCAGTGTTTGAGAGATATTTTTAAGGGAAAATCTTTAACACAAAATCTTTCTAGTCAGGTATGATTAATTATGGCCATGACAAACATGTAGCATTTTGTGTGTTAAAGGAACTAGAATTTACCCATATACATTATCTCTTGGTTATGAAAGATTTCAAAATTAGTTAATGAGACCATATTAATAACAGTTTTCCTTAACAGAAATTTGGACTTTGCAGTACACATACTTGGTGATATCAAACAGAATACTTAAGTCGTTGTGAGAAAAAATTAAAAACTTTTCCAATCTGAGATGAACATTGAAACGTCCAGTCCAGTGAGCAGAAATGCCAGTGCTAATAGTCTGAACAACAAACTAACACTTGGTCTATTTATGAAATTTGAATTGAGGAATTGTTTATAGTTCATATGCAAATGAACATATGTGATTTTTCTAGAAATGTGGGAGCGGGTCACAAGCATAAAACGGGACTGGCAGCATAAAGCAATGTGATTCCTATTCAGAGCTTAAGTAAGAAGGCAGAGGACCGTGAGAGGGAAATGCAAGGCTTAGAGTTGTCAAGGAACAAAGTGTGCAGCTCTGGAGAAATTCCTGCAAGCAGCATCAGGATCCAGGAGAAGAAGGCATGCCATGGAAATCGTACTGAAGTGATAAAACTGCTGTCAACAGCGAATCACCATGATCACTGTTTTTAAGTAACCTCATTATTTTGTTTTAGAGTAAGAGGCAAATGTTACTTGAAAATAGTTATGGAGACAGAGCAATGTGCTTCTATGCACATACAACTGGCTATCATTTTCCCAAGAGTTAACTAGTCATTGACAGCAGGGGACCTCTGCAGAGCCAATGCATTTTCCACTGCTGCCAGAGCTTTTTTTTTCCTTTTTCATATTGTTTGTGCTTGTCATGGCAACTCTCATCTGTGTTTTCCTACTTTATCAGTCCTGCCAAAAGCCACTCTAAGGGTTCTACTTTGTTCACATTTGCCAGGGGAAATCACATTCCTTTCAAATGAAAGTTCTACTGATTTCTTACGTTCCCTGGTATATGATTCTCCTTCTGTATCTCCTAGTGAAACTCCATCGGGTTTTGTACGCAGTTTTCTGGAGAAACGCTTCCAGGAAAGAGAACATCATCTGATTTGGATTATGATCAACTCAGAGTAGAAGTGACATATTTATGACTAATATGTCCTCCTGCCTAAAACAGTCAACTATAACTCTTCTGTGGGCTCATGTACTGCTAGGTGTGAACTGTCATGCCGTATTTGAATCCCTTTGCTGCTCCTAGGCTAGGCTGGGTGAAATGAGTTGTCTGAAAGTGGCTGGGAAGAGAAAAGTGCCATAAGGACAAACTAAAGCAGAATTTCAGGCAAGTCAGCAGAGCTGCGGAGTGGCGGGAAACTAGCCAACTGAGCAGGCAGGAGCAGACAGCATGGGCCGCTGAAGCAAATTCATCAGGCAGATATGCCACGAAGAGGCAGAGGCTTAGGGGTGCCAGTTCCCACAAATAGCTATTATTTGCCACAAGCAAAAATATCACCATCCTATGCACATCTCTGGAAAAGGGTGTTGCAGGGTTTTTTGTTTTGTTTTGGGTTTTGTTTGTTTGTTTGTGAGAATTGCAGTCAAATTTGTGCATAAAGACGGGGGTTCACTTATAATCAAATGGTATAAAAGACTTACCAACAAAGAAGCAAACACCCCCCCCACACACACACATGCACATCTAGATACACATTATTAATTTATATGCAGGAAATCCAGATTAAAAGGACATTATGAGAAGGGTTATTTTAACATTTGAATTGGAAGTAAACATCGGTTCTCCATCTCTAAAGCAAAAGTCTTACTTTAGTTTCCCTTTTCTTCATCTGAATTCAACATACACTTTAAACATTTAGTTTCAGGCTATATATGAAGTTCTGTTACTCACGCAATAATATACCACAATATCGGTGGCTTTAGGCACATTGAAATATTATATCTAAGAGTGGGGGGATCTGTGTTTTGTCTTCTGAAGAACTGAAGGGAGAATGACTCTACCTGCCTTTCAGCTTCTGGAGGCTTGCCACATTCCTTGGTGTGTGGCTTTCTGTCTTCAAAGTCACAATGACCATGTTGTATTTCTTAGGCTGTGATCTGACAGAGACATTTTGCTTTCCTCTTACACACTGAAGGACTTCATTGAAGACCCAGCACTCTCTTTCCGTCTTAAAGTCAGATGGGAATCAACATTCAGCCCATGGGCATCTGCTTTATTTTCCCTGCTATTTACCGTGATAATTTCAGAGGTTCCAAAACGGAAGACACGGACAACTTGGAGTATTAACGTTTTCTCTTGCACGGGCAGAGTACTGACACAACAAGAGGGATCTCTATGGCAAAGGCAGACTATGGGCCCTCCTTCACGGTGCCCAAGTTCTCAGCCTATTAGCGCATCAACTCACAGCCAGAGCTGCCTTCAGTTCTCAGTATCTGCATCATCTACATCAGTTGTATTGTGGGTTCTGAATAGGATGTTCTCCGAGGCATGACTTTACTCCATCTCTGAACATATAATATTCAAGAGACATGTTACTTGACTCAATACCTCAGGGATGATGTGGCAGGTATAGTGTAACATTCCTTCCCAACAGAAGCAGAAAATGAGAACAAAAAGAAAATTCACCAGTATAAATAAATTTTGAAATCCAGCTGAAGAATTCCATTTCGTTTTATTGAGTGTCTGGGAATTACCTGCAATTCAACTCACTATTTCTTTGCTGAAGACTGTATTGCAAGTACAGAATCCGCATGTTTCAGTCGATTATACCAAGCACATTTGAATTTGAGTCTTGTTTGGAATACTGGGTGGGGCATCCTCTTTACTTTACTATCTTTCTATTGCCTGAAGTTCACAAAGGCAATGTTTCTGCTGATAGACATTCTCATAACTGTGTCTCCTGTGTATGTCATAGGCTTTATTCAGCTTTACTTAAGTTTCCTTCACAAATCTTTCCAAAATATTATGATCCTTATTTTTGTAATGACTGAAGTGATTTATCAAAATTGTATCCAGAATATCTCTCTCTCTCTCTCTCTCTCTCTCTCTCTCTCTCTCTCTCTCTCTCTCTCTCTCGAATTATTTGTGATCTTTCATACTGTGGTTGTGGTCCCATTTTGTGATGAGTTCAAGAAGCTATTTCCAGCGTCTCTTTGCTAATTTTGAAATGGTGTGTGTGTGTGTGTGTGCGTTCCAAGAGCCTGCAAGTGTGTATCTCTGCATTGGCAGATGGATACATATGTGTGTGGAGGCCATATAACAACTTGGTGTTGTTTGTACGGAGCCGCCTATGATGCCTCTGAGACACACTCCCTCCCTTATTTATTAGCTTGGAGCTCACCAAGGCTTAATTGGCAATCCCAGAGGTTACTCCTGTCTCTGTCACTAGAGCACAAGAATTACAAGTACACTCCACATACCTAAGTTTTAAAATGTGAGTTCTGGAGATCAAATCTAGGCAATATATGCATATATGGCAAGCTTTTACTGACCAGGCAATGTCCTCAGTCCATCTGTTAGTTCTGGGTTCCCCTTTCCCTTAAGGTAAGCTTTTCTAATTGTGTCCAAAAATCCCTAAATTTTAGTTGACAGTGAATTTCTTAAAACCGTAAGTAAATGTTAAAAGTTCTACCTTATATGTAAGTCTGGAAATGACTAGACTCAGTCTCTGACTAAATACAACAGTGATTCCTTTCCTCTCATTTCCAAATTAATGCTCCTGATTTCCTATGAGTCTTAATTACTAAATTTCAATTTTCATATTTTTACCAATAGTTTACTTAGGTATGTATACATTCTGAAAGGCATGAATGTGTTTTCTTTCATGAGTCTTACTTCCTCAGAAATCCCAGTTGGCAGTCAATTACAACATGTGTAATCTAATAGTCCACTTAAACAACATAAACTTTTTCTGTAGTACATTTCTCAAAATGCTTCCAGATTTTTAACACTGCCCATTCCTACTCCGTTTTGAAGATATTTTTTACAGTAACACTTCACTTCCAAGAAGTAAAATCGCTATTTGTCTCACACCATTGTTGGAATAAATTACCACAAACTTTGTGGTTTTAAGCAACTCAAGCATATTATTTTGCATTTTCAGATATCAGAAGTCTGAAATAAGATGTCAGTCATGCTTTGGGTGGATGTAGTGAAAAATCTATTTGTTCTCATTTTCTGTTTCTAGAAACTGCCCATCATCACCTTGTTTCTCTTTTTCCCCTCTTAAAGCTCACTGGGTCTTCATTACATCATCTCATCTGATTCAAAATCTTCTGGCTATTTATGGCAAAGGAAAGAAATTTGAACTTTTCTTTTCCAACCCAGATAATCTAGGATAATCAACCAGTATTAAATTTGACTGATACATGCCTTTAACGAGGCATATTCCCTATGATTCTAACTCCCCTTAGACATGTAATGACACATTCATGGATTCCTGTGAATCCTGAAAAACATATTTGGGGAGGAGGTAGGAGCACATAGTCTGACCATTTCTCTACTAGTAGTAGTACAAAAAAAAAACAAAAATAAACAAACAAAAAACAAAAACAAACAAACAAAAATCCAGGTATGATCAGAGACAGAAAGTCGATTGTATGTTTGTCATAGATGCGTCATACAGTATTTTTACTGTTGTGATCAACAGGGTAGAACAGAATTATCTACTGAATAAGTAAGTGGCTAAGAGATTGGGATGGAAATCAACTTAAGGTGTGCATTCAGTTAAAGTACAGAACTGCAAGTTTTACTTTTATAGCTATAACGACATCAAGCCCTAAAATAGAGAGCTGTTTTCTTGTAATTCCTTAAGTCATTTCATACACAACTAAATTAAAAATAAGCCTCAATCTGTCTGTAAAATGCTACGGAAGACAATGATTTAAGTATGAAGATTTAAAAATATTTCCTTAGGCAAAATGTATATGAAATTCATAAATTGAAATGTATATTTACTAAAAATACAATAACAAACTTAATGTTCATCAATGGATTTGGGAAAGATTACACTAGTAACTTCTTCCAACTATACAAATCCCGGGACATAAGATGTGCCAAATAGAGTACAAATTCTATATTTTACTTTGGTTAAATATCTTGAGTTTTTTAAATTGTTGCTATGTATCTTAACAGTTATAATGGAAACTAAATGTGAGGTACTTAAAGATGGTTTGGATGCAGAGGTGACCTCACAACCTGTTGAGGCATGGTTTCCACTTAGCTGATCAGGCCTTCTTTCTATACATTATTCTCATTAGTCTATACATTAGTCTGCTGTTTAGCCTCCTCTAAGAGATTGGACAATATCCCTCTCTTGAGTTGAGCTACTTACAGCAGCCTGAGATAAAGGTGCATCTTACAATGACCAGATGCAACTACTATCACAGGTAAACCTCAAAGGAATGTCGATGATAAAACTGAGTTACACCTGAATGAAGAAACTTTGTTCCTCTTAAACATTAACAAGTGAGGAACGAGTTCAAACAGAGGACTATAATACACACAGAATCAGGTCAACAGGGCAGAGAAGGCATATATTTTAAGAGACAAACAAGAGAGGGGAGAAGCCATTGTTAACTGAACGACATTTCTTACAACATGAGAAAAGTGAATTCTTCAAGTAATAGACTGTAGTGACCTGAGAGATGGCATAGTAGTTTTCTATTATTAACTTCCTTAATACAACTACACTAAAAGAAACTCTAGTATATGTGATAAAATTACAGTCATAATCACTACCCTTTGCAGAAGGCACATCAGCACACAGTTACATATACGGATAAGCAAGAAAGAGCTCGTAGTCATGGGGAGCTCACAAGCCAGGCAGTGAGTTCTCCCAAGCCTTTTCTGTGTGAAGCCTTTTCCTTTTTGGTACGAAGATATGAGTGAAAGTTTGGAAGCCTAAAGTCTTTTTTCTAATCCAAAGAAGATCCATAACTATGGTGGGACCTTTGTGGCTCAATTGCAGGACATACCATGTTCCAAATATTCACTTCAGCCTCGAACCACCCAATAACTGCAAATGACACACCCACACCTGGGACACTGTCTATCCTAGAGACAAGCTAATATCTGTATTGTACAGGAAACTGCTCAACAATCTTTCCTTTCCTTTTATGTTGCTTTCAGTGTTCTCTGCACAGATGGGAGCTAATCCTGGAAAGTCTCTCCCACTCTCAAGTTCTCTCCTGAACACCCACCTAGACCAAGCAGCAGTTTTATCTCGCTGACTTTCCCATCTCTCAGCCTGAGTCCTCTACATGCTATCGATGAGACGTACCAGTTAATGGTCTGGCTGGGTGAGAAGCAGGAACAGAAGAACTGAGTCTCACATAAGCATGCTACCTGCTCCACACTTCAGATTTTTGTTATTGTGTTTCAAGTTTTGCATATTGATTCTTGAAAAAACATGCTTACTAGGAAATATGATTCTAATCCTCAAAGTTTGTAGCTCATAGTAGTTCCTAAGGTGACATGAGACTAGTTTGAGTCAATATTGTAAACATAATAGTTTAAAAGATAACACTAATCTAAAAAATCATGTTTCTGTTTATGTGCTTGTTTTGTAAACCTTAGACTTGTAACATTTCTATCATTTGGGTAAAAGTCCATCCAATCTATGGATAAAATTATTTTTGTTTCATATCAGGATAGATACCAGAACTGTAGTGATCCACATCTAAATGAATACCTGGGGCTGCTGAGAGAAGAATCAGTCCTTTCCAGGGATGACCCTCTGGATAAGTCATTCAGTCTTAGTGTTCAGCCCTAAGCGCATCTATAGACGAGCATCGTTAAATGTACTCAGCAAGCTGTACTGATATCTACATATGTATGTCGATATATTATGTGCCTCTGTGCATATACGTACGTGTCAAAAATAGTAATTGAAGGGATTTGAACCTTGAAAGGGAGTGGGGAAAGGAGTTCTAGAGTAGCCGGGGGGAGATGTGAAGATGATGTAAAAATACTCGTTTGCAAAGTTCTCAAACACTAATTTAAAATTTTGGTTAAGTGTCCACACATTTACTCTTGTCATAAACAGGAGGATAAAGTTACACAAAATAATCAAGGAAACATTAAAAGCAATTCTATTTCTATTTAATAGTACACTTCATCTACTATGCACAGGGGTATTTTTGAAACACTTGGCTTAAACCTCTGCTCCCAGTGTACTCTTTGAAGTCAGTCAGCATGCTAGGATTCAGCCTACTGTCCCTAAAAGACTTTGAGCTTCTTAGATGAAAGATACTATTTAAGTACAAAGTATCATAATCATCCCAGAGTATTTAAAAACTCCACTCACTTCAATGGGAAAGACTAACTCAACCTTACCTCTCTGTTACTGTGAGGTATAGTCCTTTAGCTAAGCCTGTTTTTGTAGGGTGTGTGTAACTTTTCATGAGAATAGTATAGAAAAATATCGTCAAAAGTGGAAAATTCTATATGTTTTATCTTATTTGTCTGGCTGGAAAGAGCAGGTAAAAAACCCACCTGTGTTCACTGGAAAGAAAAGTAAAAGACTAGCAAAATACATGTGTAACTGAACGAAGCAAGAAAGCTTGCCTTCCCCAGAAACACAATCTCCAGGTTGTTTTTATTCACTCAGGTGGTTTCGAGAGCACCTGGGTAATGCCACTGATTGAAGGCGACTAATGGCACAGTTATGTTAATGCCTCTGAGCAAGGAGGTCTCCATTGGTATAGCCATGCTTCTCTCTGAGGAAGTTAGATTTTCTAGTGGTAAAGGAAACCCTGCCAAGAAAGCAGCTGGCTGAGGAGAAGTGTTATTCCCTGCTCAAAAGGCTTTCTTAGGTTGAATTTACAAAATGTGGCATTGAGAAACAGCGTTCTTCATTTAAAACTATTTAACTAGAGTAGTTTCTACTTATATTTTTATCTTAAATAGTTTGTTTATACAAATAATACCAAAATTATAGAATCTGCTTCAGAGGGATCTTTAACTTTTACTGATGACTCTAAGATAGATTTTAGTATAGATCTATCTGGGCTCCAAACTTACTCCTCTTCTGCCATTCCATGCCTGTGGTACCCATTTTTATGAATTTGGAGTATGTTATTATAGTTTTATTCAAGGCCTTATAAATAGTACTAGTTGTTTGAGTTTCTGTATTATTTGTTTTAAGTATTTTTAATGAGACACCCTGTTAAATGAGCAAATATACAGTTTTCCAACACTGTACATGTTTGTATGTTTAACGTGATTTCTTGTTGAATTGGCTGTGTGTTACATTGTACAAAGTGTCGTCCTTAACATTTTTCATGTCTTATCATTAAGCACTGGTGTTTCATTTTGGTTTGGTTTGGTTTGGTTTGGTTTGGTTTGGTTGAGATAGCATTTCTCCTGTAGCCCTGACTGGCAAGGAGCTGGCTTTGAAGTCACAGATACCTACATGTTTCTGCCTCCTCAGTGTTGAGATTAGATGTGTGTGCAACCACACTCAGCCATGGCAACATAGGTCTGTTCTTGAAACCCAGAAAATATATGGTTGCTATCTATGCACTACACAGGGTGCAGGGGAAGTCTCCCTATGTTCCTTCTCTGTGAAGTACTCACAGGCTTTGTACACATTAGAACTTCTTTGCATTCCAGGCAAACCCTAGGACTTGAACTCTTTTATTGCTACATCATCTTTATTGTAATTCTTAGATATGCTAGACTACTGTCCTGGGTGATTCATCCCTGTACTCAAGACCTGAATGACACAGGAATCCAAAATAACCATCACTGAACTAAACAGTAAAGAAACATTAACATGTGTAAGGAAAACAGAACACCTTCCTCAACACCATTTCCCTGGCACTTTTGTTGGCTATCTTCCTATCCTTCCATTCCATGCGTGACTTCTTGTGGACTGATTTTCAGACATCACTCAGAATTCAAAAGCCCAGACACTAGGGCCAGCAGGAGCTCAAGATGAAAAGGCTATTTATTTTATTTTTGAAGTGAGTAAAAAAGAAAGTCAGACAGTCAGGTATTAGGAAATAGAAACAATTTTGGAGCTGAGTGAAGACACAATTTAGCATGCTAGCACGGAAAGATGGAGGCAGGAAGACAGAAAGAAAGGAGGGGATATGACGATAAGAAATAGGAGTTTTAGTTCTAAAGCAACTCTGTAAAATTTGATCCACACCATAATGATAAAACACCCAGCACCTTAGCTCAGTTATGCTAAATGTACCTATTATGGAACTTGGCATCAACACTTAGCATGCTTACAGAATCCCCTTGGGTTAAGTCATCAGCTCATAAACTGCATATGCAGGTAAGTCATCATGTAGGAAACATTGCACTCTTAGATCCTGAAATCCTGACTGGAAATGTATGCAGATGAAAATGTATTCAGATTTTAGATTGTAATACATAAGAGAAGTTGCCTGACCTTTCTTCAGTTATTTCTTCCTGTATATATTTTGTGACTATCATCAGAAATGACTATAACTCTTCCATTGTGACTTTGGCCCAAATAAACAATTTAACAAAAGCAATGGGACACAGGACTATTTTTTTTCTTCATAACTTTAACACATACAAATACCACCAAAAGCAAGCAAAGACAGAGTGCATACTTCAAAACTACCTAGGATACTTGTTTTCCCAATAACATAAAAAATTTTCTTATTTTTTAAGAACACATGATCTGATTCATTTTTTCAAACTAATTATGGAACAATTGAAATCTTACAAACATTCAAACAATTTTTATCCAGAACTATATACTGGTTGATATATGCTTAAACAATTCTAAGGTTGTCAATATTACCTTTATTTTTTAAAAAGTAATGTTGTAAAAGATAAAATATTGTGGGTTATGTCTAAGGTCAATGGCATGGAAAATAAAAATAAAGCCAGACCTGTAGCTCTTGCCTGGCCCTAAAGTTGACGTACCTCCCCACTCCCTCCAGCTGACCCAGATTCCAGCCTTAGACCTGGTGAGTTGGCCCTTCTTCTCCACTCTGGTTCTACTGTGATGAGAAGATGATATTTACAATTATGAAATCAACCAGAAGAACTCTTCAGTCCTTAGTTTCGCCAGCTTACCATGCAAGCCAAAACAACCAAGTAAGATTTAAACAAAATGACAAGGAAAGCAGGATTCTGGGTTGAAATGCTGTCTCTGCATTCAAAGAATAGCTCTCCGCCTATTCCTCATTTCTTCCTTAACCCCTTATTTTTATGAGGAATGAGCTGCAGGTTGCTTTGTCACACTTACTAGGCCTTCCATAATATATCTTCTGAAATCATGAAAACATTGTGGTCCCCTTCTTATGGTCCTACTGACAGTCTGAAGACAATAGTTCTCCTGGATTTATCCAGTGAAGACAGAAACCCAAGGGAATTGTTAAGTCATTCCAGTTTCCTGATATTTTTCTCACAAGGTTTCTTCTGACTGAGCTGCTCCTGGTGGTGAAACACTGTATCAAACGTGAAGGCTGTAGCTCCCACTAACCCACAGAAGTAACTGATACTTAAGTTCTACTGTGACTATCGGAACCCTGGTATAATAGAGAGGTGCCATGATTTAAGTCATGCCACAAGAAGCTGGCAGGGTAGAGGACTTTACTTTGTTGGTAAAGGTTCTGGCTGATGTGGCTTCTTTTTTTCTTTCTTAGAAGCAGATACCTTCAAACCCTAGACTTTATGTTCACAATCAACAAATTCATATTGTAAATATACCCATAAAACTCTCCTATAAGCATTTCTCTTATAGGTTACACTGAAAATACCCACAGATTATACATTCAAAAATCCAACAAAAATATACTAGCCAAGATAGCATAGATGTTCACATATTATTGAAATGGGTTTTATTGTGGCAAATAGCCATGGTTTCTATGTCCAGTCTAAACTTTATAAAAAGTGATTAAGAACCAAAATAGCAAAGTGTTTTCATGAAAATATTATAATGCCTAAGTTTAATCCACATGATACTTTTTTTTCTTTTTTTTTTTCTTTACATTTCAAATGCTATCCCGAAAGTTCCCTATACCCCCCCGCCCCTGCTCCCCTACCCACCCACTCCCACTATTTGGCCCAGGCCTTCCCTTGTGCTGGGTCATATAAAGTTTGCAAGACCAAGGGGCCTCTCTTCCCAATGATGACCAATTAGGTGATCTTCTGCTACATATGCAGCTAGAGACTCAAGCTCAGGGGGTACTGGTTAGTTCATATTGTTATTGCACCTACAGGGTTGCAGCCCCCTTCAGGTACTTGGGTACTTTCTCTAGCTCCTCCATTGGGGACCCTGTGTTCCATCCAATAGCTGGCTGTGAGCATTCACTTCGGTGTTTGCCAGGCACTGGCATAGCCTCACAAGAGGCCGCAATATCAGGGTCCCTTCAGCAGAATCTTGCTGGCATGAGCATTAGTATCTAGGTTTGGTGGCTGATGANGGGATGGANTCNCGNATGGGGTAGTCTCTGGANAGTNCATCCTTTCATCTTAGCTCTAAATTTTGTCTCTGTACCTATATCCTTTCATGNGTATTTTGTTCCTTATTCTAAGGAGGAATGAAGTATCCACACAATGGTCATCCTTCTTGGTTTTCTTCTGTTTAGCATAATGTATCTTCGGTATTCTAAGTTTAATCCACATGATACTTTTTATATCTGAATTATTAACAAATATTCTATGACATAAAGTAAGCAATCCTAAATCCTTTGACAACTATCTTCAAAATTGTGAATTCTTTGTTCAACAAAACCCTATTTCAATGCAAATTGTTTTCTTTTGTGGTACTGGGGTAGAGGGCCAAAGCCTCACAACAAAGGCAAAAGTTCTACCACTTATCTAGCCCTCAGTCCTCTCCATCCAGCACATGAAGTAGTAACATCAAAGATTTTGCTTATATTCCATGTTTCTTCTTGTCTATATAATTGGAATAAAATAACACACACACAAAGTGAGAAGTTTATCACCATGTGTAAGTTTTGTGTTGTGTGTAATCTGAGTGATTTTCTTCAGTTTGGAAAAAAAAATGGCTTTACTTCATCAGATATCAATTAATGAATATGGAATGATTTGGGGGCTTAGAAATATAATAATATATTCTTGTAGTAACAAAAGACAACTTTTAAGAAGATGAGCCTGTCACCATAACAGAGTCCTTTGAATATCTGATGAAAATTGATCGACATAATTTGCAATTCTGTGAGTACTCCTAGTTCTAGCTAGACCTTAGAGTGAGAGGCTGGCTCCCATAGGCTCCTGTTTTCTTTTCCTCAAATCTCTGCAAGATTTCCATTTCTAAAAAGAAATTAGGCTACAGTGTATCAGGATGACTTTGTCTTATAACTGATAATTTTATCAGATAAATTTTTATTTTCAAGTTCTTAAATTCTATTTTAATGAGCACCCTTTTTAATGCTACAACTGTCTTGTGAAGTTTACTGAGATTGTACCTAGAATTAATGTCCATATGACAGATTGCCTCTCAAATTACACATTTCAATATAATGGAAGTTAATTTGATTAGTTGTGTTTCGGTTGACTACACTGACTTTTGATTTTTTCTTTACCTGCAAAATGATAGCTAAGGTTTTGTGATTCCCCCACCCCCACCCCAGTATTTGTAAAGCATAAGGAAAGGGGATTTTACAGATTGCATTTGAAACATAATTGGAAATTTCACTGAAAATTTTTAACATTTACAAAAGATCTTTTTACTATGAAAATAGAAAAGGAGGAGAAAAGAAAGAAAATTTTGAAAAAGAAGCTTTTACTTACCAGGTGTGAAATTATATCGAGCTGAAAATCCCATAGACTCCAGCTCGCCATCAGCAAAAAATTTAATCCACAGAAATCTTCCACTAGATTTTATTACAGGTGGGTTCTGTTGACCACAGAACCTTCCAATTATTGGAGAAAAGCCAAAGGGTCCATCTCGAACTTCAATATGATCAAATTTGCACTCCCAAGATGGTTCGATTGAGTATTTTTCATCAAAGTAAAGTTCAATGCACTGCCTTGGGGCAGCTGTAAAATAACAAAAGAAAGATTACATGTAGAAAACAGTTTCTCAAGTCTTGAGGCCGATTTACTGATTCTCTATCAGATCCTATTTGTATAGTGTTCAATAGAACTTGGTAGAAGAGTGACATGGAAATGCACAGAAGGGGATGCACCTAAAGAACACCTAAGGGTTGGCCTTAAGACTGATGGCGTTGTAATGTGAAATAACTGATAGGGCGCAAACCCCAAGTCAGCAATGCTGTAAGCTCATGTTAGGAGCAGGAGGGGTATAATTCTCTCTCTTCTTAGAATCTGCAGTGCTCAGATTAAAGCTAAGAAATTACTTGGGAATTATCTCCCAGGCAGCTATGTAAGTACTCAAGTAGTTGCAACCAGAAGCATATGCAAGATACTAAGGGTAAGGATTCCAGAAGGCAAATGTGAGCTCATCATTCCAAGGCACTTGACAGATAAAGGCCTTGAGGACACCCCACTTCCATGATCTCACCCCCTCAAAATCAGCAAATCGAGGCACTTGGTGCAGGTCTTCTTTCTAAGGCAAGGCCCTCTCCAGTTGGTGTACCTTTGTTCACTCTGTTCCGTGTCTAGACACCTACAATTTCGCTTCTGCATATTGAGGGTTTTATTTGTTTGATTTCTATTGCTTGCTTTTGTTTTGTTTTGTTTTTCAGTGCAGGTGACTGAAACCAAGGCCTGACACATGATAAAGAGTGTTCTGCCACTATGCCATGTCTGTCTTCAGGCCTGTAAGACAATCTTGTTTAGTGGGAATCCCTCTCTCGGTCTATTCACTAAAGAAAAGGACCCTATTTGTTTTCTTTTCATGGTACTTAAGCACAATATATGTCATTGGGAATGTTTTAATGATTGTTTTGGGTAAATTAAAATTAGTTTAATCTTTAGAAATATTTCTATAGCTCTCTGAAGAATAGAAACATCCTCTGGACTAACAATCTTATAAGTCACCATACTAATACATATTTTAATATTCCCTCCTTTTCCTTTTCATGACCAAAACAGTAATAACTACAATTGCATTATACTCAACCAGGACACTCCACAATGGACATTACGCTGGTATAAATATCAGTGCATATAGACCTAGTCCAGAAACTACTGGTTACTTGATGCATTTGAGAAGAATTTTTGCTACCTGGCCTCCTGCATGGGCTAACCTTCCAAAACTGTGAGCACAGCAAACCCTGTTTCCCGTGTGATTAGCAGCCATCTGGAGTACCTACTGCACATGCTCCTCTGTTTCCTAAATGTATACTTATCACCACAAATAATGACCTAAAAAATTAAATTTGTACAGGCTTTGATGCCAGTGACTTATATAGAATTGAGATATATGATAACAAAGGAGACTTTCATAATAAAATATAAACTTACTAATTTTTAGCTCTAAAATTTAAAATCAACACCAAAGAGGTCTGCTTGTGTTTTATTCTCTAAAACAGTTTTAATCTGTAAGATACTTCCAATTCATTATCCACTGAAAAAAAGGACATTTATATCCCAAGCCACATTTTTTTTTCTGATGTTAGATCTATTACAAAGGTCAAAAGACTGAGAAGGTATGATAGATTTGAAAGAATTTCCAATAAATGCCTAGATCTTCCAGTTGAAAAAATATTCTTTTAAGCTATCTGAGAAATCATGTTTTTATTGAGCATAATACTCTACAAACATAAAGATTTATGTTTAACAAATGGGATGTTTATAAACAGCATTAAGTGTATTACTTGAGAACATTGTAATCTACAGAATGAGTCTGCTTATATGTCTGCTCTTTCATAAGTCAGAGGAAGATTTTAAGGAAATAAGCTACTTTAACATATCAGGAATTTCTTTTAGATGCATGTAATACAAACCTAAGGAAAAGAAAGCCGAGTCTACTGTCTTGTGCTAACTTACTCAGCATTCAATATGTCATCTACCAACATATGCTGGATCTTCTCCCTGTATCCTCAACCAGGGAATTGCCATCATTGGCACAAAATGTATTTATTTTCGTTTTCCTCGTGGCTTACACTCTTATCCAGCATGGATAAACACACCATTCAGGCCTTGTCTAGCAGCATGCCCTCATGCAGCTTCTGCAGCATCCTGTTACTCATGGATAATTAATTTTTCCTTTCAGCCATCATGCTGAAATTAACCATACATAAGCTCATTTAAGAAAATTCCATGAGCTAAATTTTGGGAAACACCAAATAACTTTTGTAAAAGTAAACAGGCTACACAGAGTTGTTATCATTGATGAACAAATGAGTGGTGATAGTATCGGTGAACTGAATCTGCCAGGTTCCAGCTCTACAAACTCACTTTTTCTTCTTCGTCAATGTAGTAGAGTCACAGCCTCCTTCACTCTATTGCCCCTATGTGATGTGCAACTGGAACTAAAGTTCCTTTAGATTTCCACCCATCTTTCTGAGACTCTGGGATACTGTGTCCATGCACACTCACTTGCTATACATGCAGTGGACCTTCCTAATCTGTGGGGAGTGTAAGACCATTTGAAGTCCACAAAAGATTTCCATGATTGAGAGTGTACATGAGTTTTTAAAGCACACTTTCTCTTATTTTCAGCAACCTAGCTATTTACTAATCCTTCTTAGTTTTCTTTCTTGGTGCTATTATAAAATATTCTGGCGAAAGCAACTGGAATGGGAAAATGCTTATTAAATTCATAATTCCAAGTTAGAGCCCTCATTATGAGAGATCATCCAGGTAGAAGGAACCTGAAACAACTAGTTACATTGTATCCACAAGAGCAGAGAGCAACAGTAGAATGCACTGCCTCTTTCCTCTTATAATGAAGAGCCAGGCTAATAAACAGTTGTCAATCACTTTCAGAATGGGTTCTCCCACTTCAGTTTACTCAATTATGATAATCTCTCACAGATATAACCACAAACTAACTCCTCCTAGACAATCCTTCATTGACACTACCTTCTCAGCCATTTTACATTGTGTCAACAATAAAAAAAAATGCTGTCTTTCTTTCTAATTTTCAGTTTACCTAATTTTCTACTGATCAAACAGTTCCTTCTAGAGATAAGTATGGGAAATTTCCCTCTTAAAAAACAAAGTCCTTGCTTACAATGTCCTCTACTGACAGGGAGACAGTTCCCTTGCTCACTGTGTTAACCATTGTGCTCATGATAAAGTCACAAGCAGACTCTTAATTGCTTCATACGATAAACACATATGTGTGTTTGCCTAGATTTTTCTTGTTGTAACAACTGTCACTTGGAAACTGACTGATTCTTGAATCTCACCCACATCTCCTCCATGATATTCCTACATGATTCCCCTCCTCACTGGAGACTCCTTCTGGGAGCCTTTGGGCCCCCCTATTCTGTCCATTCCTAACATGTTTTGTTCCAGAAACATATCCCCCAACCTCTCTTTATTCATGGGATGAATCGACATAGAATCGGATAAAAATCCACAAATTTGTTCACTCCAAAAGACACTCATGAAAATGGAAAAATTGAGCACTTTATCATCTTTTAAACCCCGTTCTCTCCTCTCCCACTCAATCATTTGCATTTCAGTTTTCTAAACTCGTGTCATTTCCTCCCTTTGCTCTGTCACCCTTGCCAATATCTGTAGTTCAGTTTTTATTCTCTTTTATTTGGCCATTTGCTGTAGCCCCTTGGTTGGTGTTCCTTTCCTTCAGTTACTTTTCCACTGAGGTCACACCTCATTGGTTCTCTGAATTCTTTCAGTGGCACTCCGTTACCTGCCATCTGTATGAATGTCCAGACTTGGCCCTGGAATACAGATCTTTTTAGGACCATCTCCTTATTGCCTGTTCCTCTTTTTACCTTTGGAGGAGTCCTGGGTATCCCTACCTTCCCACCTCTCTGCAACTTAGTGCATGGTGTTCTTAAGGAAAGAAGACTACCACCTGTTACCCACAAACAATGAAGAGCAACACCACAGGCCTATCTCTCTCTGTCTTCTTGATCTAGCTATCCTATGTGAATCTTGAATCCCCCCCCCCATTTCCTTATACTGCCCAGCATCATAATTCTAGTATCTTATAAGCTGCATGCAATGCTTGTAGCAAGTCCATAAAAGAGTTGCTACAACATCATTTGAACATGTGAAGTGTTTGTAGACGGATGGCCTCACTAATAGCACTCTGCTCCTTTCCTCATTTTATTTTGTCCTTGATAGAAACACAAAAATAAATGAGACTATGTGAGTACAATGCACTCAAGGCCGGCAGTACTTGTTAAGGCTCCAAAGTAATACATGAGAAAACATAGCTAGCAGGCAACACTTCATTTCTGTGTTAATTAATCTATTAAATAAGATAACTCACTCTGACTCTCCTCCTTAATAGTCTAGCATTTTTAAATTTTGCTCTTTCAAATACAAGTATTTTGAATTTCAGTCAGACATTTAATCTGCCTTTGCTTATATTTCCTAATTTACAACATTAGGTTATCTTCTTATGAGGAAATGTTTTGGAATATAGTAAGTTATTCAAAAGTTCATGTTATTTTAATGTATATAATTAATAAATATGTAACATGAACTTGATTAAAAAAATAACAGTGGGCTTCAGCCAATATTTACATTTTCTAGCAATCCAAACTTCCAGTTGTTTGTTTTAATTGGTTTGTTTTGTCCTATAAACATCAACGTTTATATAGTTTTGGGTTATCTTAGATTTAAAAACAGTCCGTACTTTGGACAATACAAGAAGAGGAAGACTTCTGACTTATGTGTGAAAATGAGAATAAAAAATCATTTTTAAATAGAGCCTTTTAAAATCAGAGTAACAGAATCTAGAGATATTTTGAAAGATCTGCTATGTGTTTGTGACCCTGGCTTACGAGTAGACATTAAAGCAGTCACAATTTTCTCATTACCATCACTTATTCTGTAGCTGTACACTTTATGGATGATACCGAGTTCTAGATTATCTCAAAATAACACTCAAAACTTAGCTTTCATCACTGGAACACATGATCACATATTTTAAAGTTTCCTCTGTATTTGACAGATAGATGGCTCAAGCTTAAAAGAAATGCAAAATATTCAGAAGGGAGAATCTTCTTAAAAGTACTTTTTGTCCTTCAAGTTGGGAAACAGATGGAAACTGTGTGTTAGGACCCTGGCTGACTTGAAAAAACGGTATCATGTCACTTCCAAGTTACAAAAGGCTATAAAACTTTAGAAAACATCATTACAGACCCACCTTTGCCATCCACATGTTCTGTCTTGCTTGTTCACATTGAAGAAAACATTAGAAACAAATTGATTGTTGTAATTATTATAAAAGTAGTAAAATACTAGTTTCTCAAAATGTCATTAATTGACAAAGTCTGTCAAGTACGCAATAATTCTATTGTTTTAGAATACTGCAAAGACTTTCGGGATAGCATTTGAAATGTAAATAAAGAAAACAATAATAATAAAAAAAAAGAAAAAAAAAGAATACTGCAAAGTAACTTTTTAGGTTGTAACTTGTTTCATTTGCTAGATCTTTGTGTACTCATAACCAATTTCTATTAATTTCAGAAATTACCCTGAATCTAGATTCATAATTATTTCTTTCTTGTGAAATATTTGTGTTTAGTATCTCCCAAATCAGTTTTAAGATGTCTCTGTATACATCACACACTTGGGGACTCTCACAAGCCTGGGGAAGGCCAGGCTTTGGCTTGTCTCACGGGCTTGGGCACTTCTCCTCCTCTTACCTTCTATGATGTAGACACACTCTCGGTCTGGGGGATATTTGCTGGGATAATTGGGAGAGGTAAAGATGCCTCCCTCTGCATGCTTTGTCCACGTTCCACACTGCACTGACTTCTGTGTTTCTGGGGTGATTAGTTTTTCTGTGGAACAAAACAAAATTTTAAAAAGAGCCATCATGCAATATTGTATAATATCAAAATAAACAAGATAGCCTCATAATATCCATTAGTAAATTAAATTTGAAATGGTCTTTTACTCAAAACCAGTCAACTATATGCACTATAAGATGCTCAGGTATTCTGGAATATAATGGGCATGGTGAAGTGCAAAATAATAATATAGGAAAATGCAAAATAATTAAATATCTCCATTAGAACTTTTCCAAAGAAACACACCTGTTCCTTTCTTGGTTGCTCCAGAAGAATGGAGGATGATTAAACTTGCTATAACTGAAACAGAAAAGAATAGTTAGAAATTTAGAATTCATGCCCCCCCCAAAAAATGACTGACCAAATCTTATAAAACTATAAGACAGTTTATAGATATGTTGATACCGAAACAGAATAGTGTTTTCATTGCTAATCCTACAAAGGTGACTCAAAACTTAGGAAATCTAATTCAAAGTGTACAGAGGAAAACTTAGGACTCCCATAAGTAAGTGCTTCCTATTTAGACTGGTCAGTAACCAAACACTTCAAGGCTTGAGACAATGTTGTGCTCTGCAAAAGTTATAGACTGCAAAGAGGTTTTGAGATCTCTTCTTTGTCAGTGTCTTTAGAGGTAACGGAGGCCACTAGTAGATGGAGGAAGGAGCTGAGGAGCCAAATCTCCATGATCCACCCGCACACATGGCCAATAAGCTTAGCTATTAGAACATGAACCATCCTGCAAAGCCTAGGACAGAGAGGATGGGAAAGCAAGAGAAAACAGAGCTAAGTGGATTGGTGCTGGCATTGAAACAGAACTACAGGAAGGGATTAGTTTCTTTGTGTTAGTTTAGCTTTTGCTTTTTTTCAAAAAATCTACCAACTAGCCCTGCTTGTGACATTCTCCAGCTGTAAAATCCATAATTTCTAACTTTCACTGTGATTCTAAATTGACTACCACTCAAAAGCAGACAACACTTTTGAGAACAGGGATTTCTAGAAGCACCCACAGAGTCAGTGTAGGGTCAGAGACGCTAGTCTGCCACTGAACAGGGAATCTGCAATGCCACAGCACCTTAAACTTCTGTTTACTTATTCCTGCTTCACTCAAAAAAGACATGTCTAGAAAACCTGAAACGAGAAAACTGTTAAAATGTCTATTCTTACGAATAACTAATATTTTGTCTGTTTCAATTTTATTATTTACTTTGACCAATTACATAAAAGACCTTCCTTTGCCCATTTCCACTTAAAACTAATTTGGGGAAAAGAAATTGGGGGCATAGTTCAGTCATCTAAAGAACATCACAGGAGCTGAAGTATTGATGCCTAAAGATTATTCTCAGAAAAAGGAAAACATTATCTGAGTCTTGACATTAAGTTTTGTGGAATTATAAATTGCCCCACTTTATACTTTGGCCAGGCCATCCACCTACCCTTAAGAATCAAAGATTTGTTGGAGTGGGGTGTGTGTGTGTGTGTGTGTGTGTGTGTGTGTGTGTAGATAGATCGTTCCAACTCTTAACATGTCATTCTACACCCCCTCCCCCATCACAGGCACACAGAGACTTAGCAGTGTCCACATTGGGCCTTCTTACCCTGCTTTTCCTCTTTTGATGGAATCACACATTGGACCTGTACAGTGTTGAACTGGCGGATTAAGTGAATCTCTTGACAGTGGCACAGGTTTTGTTGCCTAGTGTGACATCCTCACCACACGTTTTCTGATATTTTCTTTACTGACTTCTGAACCATTTGCCTCCACACCTCCCACCTCACCCCTGGGTTTTACCACACTCCCAAACAGAGTTAGAGCTTTAGAGGGCAGTGGCTGCACTCCTCCTGAAGCGCCTGGGTTCAGGTATACATTAGCTTACCTGGGGGATGAAAAGTGGGCCCTTGAACCCCTGAACCCCACAAAGGAGGATTAGTTCTTCTTGCCCAGCAAACATCAACCCAGCTGCCTCCCTCTTTCCACCTGCGTCCTCTCTGGGGACCAGCATCTCCTGCAGGTGTCCACTTTTTAGCTATATGCTCCTCTGGACCACCCAGAGATCCTGCCTATGAAGAGATGGTTTTCCCTGACCAACTCTGAGGTCCAGCGCCACTCTGTGCGCCGCCCCCGCCAGGCTGTATGATGCTGCAGTAACTAAAGTTTACATCTGCCCCAGACTCCAAGGGACTGCGGGGTCTGGCTGGAGTGGTTGGTAGGGCTTTTCCTGGCGCATGGGTCCAAGAGGAGAAGTGGTAGCACCCCGGGAACTGACTGGCACTCTGGAGAGGTACTCACTGTGAAACAAACTGCGTCCATAGATCATGTCTGTGCGTTACACCAGAGGCTCCGATCTCCACTAATTCCATTTAGAAACGGGGAGACTTCGGTGGTAGGGAGAGGATTGAGTCCAGAGATTTTAAATATGCAAACCACGGGTAAAATAGAGTGGGGGAAAGCGACAGAGGAAAGAAAGCATCGGAACTGGTTTGTCTTCCGCCCTTGGCTGGCTCTCGCCCTCCTGTGCTCTCTCACCGCCGCGAAGCCAGCATCTCCACCATGACGCTCGCATTACACCCGGGCGCCGACCGCCACCATGAGCACCGCCGCCGGCAGCGCCCTCCTCCTCTGCATCACCGCCGCCGCAGCTGTCAGGAGGACGCGGCGGGCAGTCGGCGCGCGGGCGGCGGCAGGCACGGGGCGAGCCCCGGGGCGCCCGAAGTCCGGACCCGATCTGGGGTGAGAAGCAGAAGGCGCAAGGTGGGGACCGGTACGGATCGACGGCAACGACTGGGCGGACGACAGCGAAGGCAGAGGCAGGGACTTGTTCAGTCGCCAGTCTCATCCACCACTAGCACCAGGTCCGAGCAGCGTCGCCCGGAGGATGTCCAGCCGCAGCCCTCCTCTCTCCAGCCTTTGGGGGTCTTCTGCTGAGGCATTGAAGGAGGGAGGCAAGGGTCCGTCATCGGCTCGTCGGGCTGCGCGCCACCTCTGCGATCTTGCAGGAAAAGGAGTCTAAGGGTGGGCGTCTGGGGGCGGGGGAGGGCTCAAGGGTGGTGGAGGGGAACACGGGGGTGGTTAAAGGGGGAGGGGAGGGAGGGAGGGAAAGATAAGGAATATGGCAGAGTTACCAAGTGAGCGTCTTAATCATAGCTATAGGTTGGATGACCCTCCAGGAAGCCCAAAGCCTGGGTGAGACTGGGCAGCTGAGCACAGCCAGTGCCCCCAGGGCTGGTGAGCGGCGGAATGGGGCGGCGGCGACAGCAAGGACATCACAGCGGCTTGGTTCGTGGGGGATGGGGAGGGGGTGAGGACCAGGCTGGGCTCTTTCACTCAGCCAGCTCCAGCAGAAGGGGCTAGAGGAGCTTAGCGAATTCCCCACTGCATCTCAGTGGAGGGTGAAAGGCGTGGAAGGGGGAGGGGCCACCATGCAAAAAACATGCCCCTTCGAGTTAGGGTTTTCACTTTTTAAAGGTTAGAAATGACTCTGTCTCCCGTCCCTCCAACTGGCGCTTTCAAGTCCCCTCTCTTCTAAAGGGTGAATAAATACTTCACCCTCTAGCCAGCTGGTCTAAGAGTGAAAGCCCGAGCGCTGGAAGAAAAAGGAGAGCAGCGGTAAAAGTTTCACGATTAATCACTAGAAGAGATTCGCTGGAGATTCACCCCAAACTGCTACTGCAAATACGCAGTCCCTTAAAATGTGCCTTTCTCTCGCAAAAATACTCAAAATCGTCCAAAAGCAAACACAGATCACCCCACCCTAATACATCCAAACGCGCGCGCGCTGGGCGGGTGAAACTCACAGGAGAGAGGAGTTGCTGGAAAACAGCAGGAAGAGCCCCCCATTCGGAAAATTACGAATAGATGAATGCGGAGTCACAGTAAACAAGAGGAGGCAGCGCTGTGGAGTTGGTGAGGAGGGCGGGGAGGGGGCTGGAGCAGACAGCATCTGGGAGTCCTCCTTCCCCTGACAGTACAGCACCTCCTCCCAACCCTGTCCAGAAGCACTAGGATGGCTGGCACGCTGGCTCCTAGATCGCTGCTGCCCGGCCTGTGCTGACAACAGCCATGCAAGCCATGGGGGTGAACGACCCTCTGGCACCTGCAGCACTACTGCTCAGACTGAAGGCTCTCAGCTGGGGATCTCAGTCGTATAGGAATGAGGGTGGGAAGAACCAGAAAGAGACAGCTAAATAAGGATGCTAAGGAGTCCTCTCAGAGAAGCCTAAGAACCAGGGCCTGCAAGAGAAGAGAGAGAGAGAGAGAGAGAGAGAGAGAGAGAGAGAGAGAGAGAGAGAGAGAGAGAATATCCAAAACCAGTAGCGCAGCAGCTACCTGCTGCTGCTGCTGCTGCTGCTGCTGCTGCTGCCACTGCTGCTGCTGGATAGGTCCACGTGGGTATGTGGGTGTCTGCTGAGTGCGTTGAAGGCAGGTGATGAGGTCCACCAGTTCCCATATTGGAGCTGGAGAGGGTGGCACGAGGCACACTGTGGTGCAGAATGAGTGACACTAGTCTAGAGGGGATCAACACTGAAATCCAAGCATCTAGTTCCTGGATATTCAGGACTGCGAGTCTTGAATGGTGGAGTAAAGGAACCTAACAGCCCTTTTAGACTAGGTAAGCATGTGTGTCTATCTAAGGAGACAAGAGAGTTAGAGAATTAGGCCGAGGAGAGCTGGAGAGAGAGACAGAGACAGAGACAGAGACTGATTATGAATCAGAGGAGAAACTACCATTCCTTCATCAGTAAGCCAATTTCTTTTGAAGTCAGGCCTGTAAGAGGAGCTATGAGCCTGAAAAAGGGAAAGCTGTGCCCGTGGCTGCTGCCGAGCTGGTGAGTCTTTGCACACAACTACTTGCATAAGGACCCCCACAGAACGTCCTAAGGAAGTCATGTGACCCACATGTGATTCTTGTGCCCACACGGATTTGGGAATGGGAGTGGGGAGAGCAGATTAGAGCCGGCAGAAGTAAGAGACATTGCAGCAGTTAAGTGTGTGACAAAGAATGCCTTCGAGAAAGGCTTCCTTGAAACTGGGTCACCTGTAGGGTACAGGGTGGGCTTCTGGCCAATGGTGGTAGCTTGAGAGAATAGCTGAGCACGGGAATTCTTAAGAAGAGGTGGTTGCAGACCCCTTCAGCTCCTTGGGCGCTTTCTCTAGCTCCTCCATTGGGGGCCCTGTGTTCCATCCAATAGATGAGCCTATAGGAGGAACAACAATATGAAATAACCAGTACCCCAGAGCTCATGTCTCTAGCTGCATATGTAGCAGAAGATGGCCTAGTTGGCCATCATTGGGAGGAGAGATCCTTGGTCTTGTAAAGATTATATTCCCCAGTACAGGGGAATGCCAGGGCCAGGAAGTGGGAGTGGGTGGGTTGGGGAGCAGGGCAGCAGAGGGTATAGGGGACTTTCGGGATAGCATTTGAAATGCAAATGAAGAAAATATCTAATAAAAATTGTTTTTGAAAAAACAAGAGGTGGTCATTAGTAGACAGACCCCAAATGACAAGCTCTTCAAAGAAACCGTGGCAGCTCTTGAAATGGTTTTAGAAAAATTTCAACTACACATTGAATACAGGAAACCAGATCCGATTATATGCTAAACTCCCACTCCAAGGGTCCTCTTGTTTCCTATTTGTCCAGTTTGTCCAGTCAGGAGAGTGACCACACAGCTGCTCCTAATCAGCTGGTCCTTGTATCAGAATCCAAGGGCACACTATAGACTGCACATCACAAAAGTCTATCCTGGGAAATTCAGAGAGGAAATCCCAGGAAGAAAGGGAGGGACAGAAGAAAAGCAGGAGGGGGAGCCTAACCTATACCCATTCCTTTGTTGTTAAGTCAAAAATCTCATACTGGCTTGCCTGGTTTTCTGTACCTATAGCACTTGTGGGCAGTAAATGAGACTGATCATCGTTGCCTTGACTCCAGCCTAGGTACTAAAGGAGTGAGTATGCACTTCTGCACATGCCACACACACACACACACACCTAGATCTTAGCAACACCCAGGGGCTTTCCCCTGAGACTGAGTCAAGGCAGATGCACAGGCTATTAATCTGCTCTACTGAACCTCCCAGGCTGCAAGAGCTTCCATTTCATTAAATATCTCATTCTTTTTCCTTCTGCACTCATATTCACATGCTTAGCCTTCTCCCACATCCCACTTGCTTTAGAAGTTGCCTCTAATTCCTCCTCCTCCTCTCCCTCTTCATTCTCCTCTTTCTTCTTCTTCTTCCTATTATTATCATTATTACTATTATTTATATTACAGGTGTTACCCAACATCCCAGAATTTTTCATCCCATCCCCCCTTTGCCTGTGAGATAGTGCTCTTCCTTTCATTCCCCTCCCTCCCTTCAGGTATCCCTCTTCACTGGGGGATCAAGTCTCCATATGAGGCATATCCTCTCCAGCTGAGGCAGTCCTCTGGTACATACATGCTCATTGCTTAATGATTAGTCTCTGGAGCTCCCAGGGATCCTGCTTAATTGACACTTTTTCTTCCTATGGGGTTGCAATCCCCTTCAGTTTCTTCAGTCCTTTCCCTAACTCTTCCATAGGGGCCCCCAACCTCAGTCCAATGGTGTCTTCATCTGACTCAGTCAGTTGCTGGCAGAGCCTCTCAGAGGACAGCCATGCTAGGCTCCTGTTTATAACAAGGCATCAGTAATAGTGTCAGGGTTTGGTACCTACAGATGGGATGGATACCAAGTTGGACTGGTCACTTGTCAATCATTCCTTTAGTGTCTACCCCATTTTTGTCCCTACAGTTCTTTTAGACAGGAACAATTCTGGGTTAGAAATTTTGAAGGTGGCTTAGTGTGATAGCTTGTATATGTTTGTCTCTTTTTCCCCCCAATTTTATTAGGTATTTTCTTCATTTACATTTCAAATGATATCCCCAAAGTCCCCTATATCTCCCGCCTTGCTTCCCTACCCACCCACTCCCACTTCTTTGCCCTGGTGTTCCCCTGTACTGGGGCTTATAAAATTTTCAAGAACAAGGGGCCTCTCTTCCTAATGATGGCCTACTAAGCCATTTTCTGCTACATATGCAGCTAGAGACATGAGCTCTGGGGGATACTGGTTAGTTCATATTGGTGTTTCACCTATAGAATTGCAGACCCATTCAGCTCCTTGGGTACTTTCTCTAGCTCCTCTATTGGGGGCCCTGTGTTCCATCCAATAGCTGACTGTGAGCATCCACTTCTGTGTTTGCCAGGCATTGGCATAGCCTCACATGAGACAGCTAAATCAGGGTCCTTTCAGCAAAATCTTGCTGGCGTATGCAATAGTGTCTGCATTTGGTAGGTGATTATGGGATGGATCCCTGGGCATGGCAGTCTCTGGATGGTCCATCCTTTCGTCTCAGCTCCAAACTTTGGCTCTGTAAGGCCTTCCATGGGTGTTTTGTTCCCAATTCTAAGAAGGAGCAAAATGTTTGTCTCAAGAAGTGACACTAGCCGGGTGTGGTGGCACCTGCCTTTAATCCCAGCACTTGGGAGGCAGAGGCAGGCAGATTTCTGAGTTTGAGGCCAGCCTGGTCTACAGAGTGAGTTCCAGGACAGCCAGGGCTATACAGAGAAACCCTGTCTCGAAAAACCAAAAAAAAAAAAGTGACACTATTTTGGAGGTGTGGCCTTGTTGGAGTAGGTGTAGCCTAGTTGGAGTGGGTGTTGCCTTCTTGGAGTAGGTGTGTCACTGTGGACCTGGCCTTTAAGATGCTACTCCTAGCTGCCTGGAAGCCAGTATTCTGCTAGCAGCCTTCAGATGAAGATGCGGAACTCTCAGCTTCTCTTGCACCATGCCTGTCTGGATGCTATTATGTTCCTGCTTTGATGATAATGGACTGAACCTCTGAAGCTATAAGCCAGCCCCAATTAAATGCTGCCTTTATAAGACGTACCTTGGTCATGGTATCTGTTCACAGAAGTAAAGCTCTAACTAAATCAGAAGTTGGTACCAGGGACTGGGGTATTGCTGTGATAGGCCTGACCAAGCTTTTGTTCGGAAGAATGCAGATTTGGGGTCTTTGGATTTGGAAAGCAGGGGAGTGCTTTAAGTGGAGCTTAGTGGGCCATCCTAGAAGGAATCTGGAAGACTTTGTTGCTAAGAGCGATTTGAACTGTGCAGACCTGGCCCAAGAGGTTTAAGTGGAGAATTTCAATAGGTGAAATTGAGACTGTTTTGTGGTATTTTGGTGAAGAATGTGCCTGCTTTTTGCCCTTGTCTGGAGAGTCTAGCTGAGGCTAAGGTAAAGTGATTTATATTAATTGTATTAACAAAAGAAATCTCAAAAAAGCTCACCAGAGTCTTTGCTCTCTGCGCAAGTCTCATGTAGTGCATTCTGAACAAAGCATAGCAAGCTTAGAAAAGAAAAATAAAATAAAATATATGTTTCGAGTATTAAAGGGACACCAGGAAATGAAATGGAGCTGAATCCTGTGTTCAAGGATATTAAATTGGATTAATGGAGTGGTAACCTTGGGGCAAGATCCCACCTAGCTAAGGTTAGGTTCAAGCATGGTAATACAAGCCTTTAGTCTCAGGAGACAAAGCTAAGCAGATCATTCAAGGCTAGCTGCAGACAGAGCAAATTCACTTCTAGGTGAAGTTTAAGTTGGGGCATGGTGGTACACACCTGTACTGGCTGGTTTTGTGTCAACTTGACACAAGCTGGAATTATCAAAGAGAAAGAAGCCTCCCTTGAGGAAATGTCTCCATGAGATCCAGCTGTAAGGCATTGTCTCAATTAGTGATCAAGGGAGGGAGGGCTCATTGTGGGTGGTGCTATGCCTGGGTTGGTAGTCCTAAATTCTATAAGAAAGCAAGCTGAACAAGCCAGGGGAAGCAAGCCAGTAGCATTTCTCCATGACCTCTGCATCAGCTCTTGTTTTCTGACCTGATTGAGTTCTAGTCCTGACTTCCTTTGATGATGAACAGCGATTTGCAAATGTAAGTTGAAAAAAATTCTGTCCTTTCCAACTTGTTTCTTGGTTATGATGTTCATACAGGAATAGAAACCGTGATTAAGACAATACCTTTAATCCCTGCATTCAGGAAACAGAGCCCTGAGTTCAAGGGCAATCTGCAGAGCAAGTTCCAGACAGCCAAGGTTAGGCAGTGAAAGAGTTGGAAAATCGAGCAAGGGGAACCATGTTCCACCCTCAGCATGCAGCAGGACTAGGCAGCTTCGGCAATGTCACACTGACTTTAGAGGCGAGAATAGAAGAGACTAATGGGACGAGGGAAACGGGAATAGGTTAACTAAAGTTAATATTACGTATATATTATTACAATGTCCACTAGTTTGTAAGTTAATTTTATAAATTATAAATATATAATTATATGTTAATTACACAGAGATACCTATACACAAGTGCACACACACACACACACACACACACACATTGGTTCTAGGAGTCATGGGTTTTAAATGAAAATCTCATTTCTAGATATGGGTTATAGGGCCATGTGTTCTTGATCAAAAAGGCCCTGGAGTCCACCAGAAAGGATACAGTCTCTTGTCATTGCTCTTTGTTATCTGTCATAGGTAGTTGTCAAGAATCTTTTGTGAAGATACTACTAACTTTGATTTTAGGTCACAGAGAAATAAGGCTTAAAATGGCTGGGAAACTCTTTCTGCTGCTTAGTTTTCATAACTCCAGCAGGTACTATGAGGCTGGTGAGGATAACAGACACCAATAGTGTGGTTAAGCATTAAATTCATCTTGTTACGACACTAACTAGGCAGGCAAGATGTGGTCCCTGGTACAACAGTGGCCAGAGTGTATATGGAGTTTAGCACTTATTCCTTTGACTGGGTTTAAGTGAAAGTTTTTCCATTAAAAGTATTTAATACCTGATGGCAACCCCATAGGAAAACCCCCCTGAGACTTCCCAGAAGCTAAGCCACCAACCAAGGAGCAAACATGGGCTGGTCCATGGCCCCTGGAACATATGTGGCAGAAGACTGCCTTATCTAGCCTTAGTGGGAAAGTATGCACCTAATCCTATAGAGACTTGCTAACCCAGGGAAGGGGAATGCTGAAGGGGTATTGGTGGGGGAGTGGAGGAGCACCCTCTCAAAGGCAAATAGGGAATAGGGTGAAGAACTCTGGAATGGGGACTGGGAGGGGTGGCAATATTTGGAATGTAACTAAAAAAAATAATGTTTAAAAGAAAACATTTAATACCTGCTATTCTGAAGATGGTCAAAACAACTCTGCATGTAGAAGCTATAGGCCCTAGGGAGAACCTATTGATGTTACTTTTCTAAATGGTCATGTTGGCAAACTGCCATCTACATGGTGATTTTTTTGGCCATAGATTTGTATTTTCCCTCCCACTTTTGGTCAGAGCTACATCCTATTACAATGGTCAGTGGTTAGTGCAGAGGCACATTAGTGTTCACAGAATAAGCAATGGTGAATGTTCAGCTCTACATGAGTCATCTATATCAACTTTCTTTCCCCAGGGCTCAGAGATCAAAAATATCAAAAATGTGGACTCAAACAATGTAGAAGCTGGAGAATGTGTCGAAGTGTTGTGTAATACTGTCGTCTGGACAGGGCTTGGACATTAGAAAATGGCTTCAGAGTAGCTGTGGTTATCCACACAAGTCCTGCAAAATCTGAACTGGTTAAGAGTCCAACATGAAGGGGCAAGAGCCTTACCCTCTCTAGAGAAATCTTTAGCAGTTGATGGCTACTGGGTTCAGATAAGTTACTTTTTAGTTGTTGTTGTTGAGAGTGTGGTAACCAGTAGGTTCACCACAGTCCCACGTATGGCCCTACGTTAAGGGCACAGGAGCAGTACTCACTGGATGCAGTGGGCTACGTTTGTTGAAGCTACATACATGACTATAAAAGGAGAGCATGAAGTTGGGAGGAAGATGAGATGAGTTTCCGGGGTAAGTTAAAGTTGAAGCGTGAGGGGTAAATATGACCAAAATACATCACCCAAATGTCAACAATTATGTAAGAATAAATAAAATATTAAAATGAATAAAAAATCCAGACTAAATAAAACTGACATTCTGGGAATCAATATAAATAAAAGGAATATTTATGAAGCTATATCATAAGATGGGGAATAGATGGCATCGGTGCTCAGGGCTTTCTTTGTACCATCACGTTTCAGATATTCTCCACTGAGAGTTCAGGAGGACAACACACATTTCCAATAGTAGTTTAAAAATAGATTTGAAAACTATATGGAAGCCAAAGAGGTATAGTATATATGTTAAGCTGAAGAAAAATCTTTCAAAATGTAATTTCTGTCAAAATGTAATTAATGACTCAAAACATTACTTAAAGCTGATAAGTCAGGTATCTTAAATATTATTTGATAGCTGAACATATATTTAATCCTAATTGAATTCATTAAATTAATTGTAAGTTAATTGTATTTAGTTACTGACCATGACTCTATAGAACATAGTGCTTGTTTCTTATGTGAGTAAGTAAAGTGTTAAAAGCCAATAATTGCTGGTAGAAAATAAACTTACATTATAAGGTGTAATGAGATCAAGACGTATATTTTGATTAGAAAAAAAATATTTGGGATCCTGAAATAAATGGTGAACGAAACATTGATTTTCCTTAAATAATAAAACAATTCACCCATTTTTATGACTATTCATTTCCCTTTTTACTGTATATAATTTAAGAATAAGTGTGCTAAGACTAGACTAATTCAGTAACATTTGTAAGATGAAAAGCAGAGGTAGATAATAGCTCTATACCTTGTTTTAAGGTAACCACATTACAAAATGATGCAATTGGTTATAGTAGCCATCCTGTAGATCATTAATACATACTGCTTACAGTGATGATAGTCTTAAAAAAAAACACCAGGGCAGTATGCTGAAGTTTCAACCACATTGTCATTTAAAACAATTAATTGTTCTCTAATTGATGTACAGCTGCTAATATATTTCTCTGGAACCTAAAAGTGTGTCTTGAATTAATCACCATGTTGCCTAGACTCCCCAAATCCTCTTATAATTTTAAAGTGATGTCTTGCTAATGGTATTAGAAGAAAGAACAGAATATAGGAACTGACACATTGCAAGGAGGACACTGACAGTCATGTTTACAAGGCCGGTTGAGGAGTGAGGTTTTTTTCAGATAGGTAGAGGTAAGAAAATACAAATTTATATGTGCATATTTGTACAGATTTAAATATTTTACTCTGTAAGGAAAGGTTTCATTTTTCTTAGAGTACATCAAGTAGGATATGTGATTTTCATGTCAGAGGAATTGATTATTCCCATCTAATTGTCAGAAATGATCTTACATCTGAAGTAATATCTGAGAGAACCAAGTTAAATAATGTTAATTTATAACTGGAAAGCATAGCAACCTTTGATCTAAAGGTTATATAAGCTTCTGCTTTTGAGTCATGCCTTTTATTAGTCTAATTATGGATAACTTCTGCTTCCTTCAAAAGCCCTTATGTAGAGGATGGAGGCGAGGAAGATAACTAATTCTGTAAGAACACTAAAAGCACAAGCATGAGGAGCTGTGCCCAAAATACATGCAAAACACCAAGTGTGGCCCTATGTCTGTGTAAGTCCAACACTGATAAAGAAAGAGACATATAGTGTGGGCAGAGAGCACAAACTTAGTTCCAGGTTGTGAAAGACCATGTCGTAAAAGAATAAGAGGGTGAGTGATAGATCAATATATCTTTTGTCCGTATCTGGTCTATGTACACATGTGTGCAAATATCATAAACACACAGAGAAAAAACTTCCAGATTATTTCACAATTGAGTCCTTCCTAAGTGCCAACAGCCCACTTAATTTGAGCGAGTGATGATCAAGGGATGCCCGTTTACATTCAGTCATGTAGTAAATGTCTGTAGTGTTTACCAATTTATCTGTACTAATTACCGTTGTACATTTCTAACAAACATTTTATTTTATTTTTTTTAACTTAGTTTCTAGTTCTGGAAACCCAAGCCAGTGTATGGTGTATAGTGGGAAAGTGCTGAATCTACGCACCTGTACCCTCACCAACACTTTGACTTTTCAAATAGGATCTTTTATGGTGTTAGATCTTTGAACCTGTGATACTCTTGTTTCAACCTCTAGAGAGCTGTAATTATAATCCTGCATCATGTACCCAAACTCTATCAACATTTTCAGGACACACATTTTTGACATGTAGGGCACTGTATACAACTACAATGTATTAAAGATTATTCACCTGCCATCTATATGCAGTTTAATTACAAGCCTATGTAATTGAAAATAAGGAAAATCAAGACAGAAACAAATTGCAACAGTTTCTATGTCACTTTACTTCAGGCTAGCTGATGGAATTCCAAATCTTACAATGGGTGAGGAAAAAAATGAGGGCTTAGATAGTCTCTCTTGATTTCAAATATAGGCAAACATTTTCTACACTTTCTCACTTGCTTGCTGCTTGCTGGAGTATCTCTACAGACATGCTGGACTAATCAACATGTATGAAGGTTAATATACAAACAATCGGATTCACTGTGAAAGGAAACAGAGCAGAAATTGCTTACTAAAATGGTTCTCTCCTTGTGTTATTGCCCATTCTTACTGTAAGCAACCATGCATACACACACACACACACACACACACACACACACACCACTCAGATTCACCATAGAAAGGGAGTAAGGATCATGCCTCCCCCACACAGAGAGTTATATGTATAAGTCATTTACACGTACACACTTACCTCTCATAACAGAACATCTTGAACCATTAGAAACATCAGCCCTTTAGTACAATTTTTATATTCCTTAAATGTGATGTAAGAAATTAAGAAGATTGGAGTCAGTGACATTTTTCTTAAGTTTCATTTCTGCTGAAGAGTTAATTGCTGAAGATTTAATAAGAATTTCATAACATTTCTTAACCTCTGCATTTTCATCTGTAAGTCAGCACAGAACTATTTGATTTCATGTGAAGCACTAAACAAAGTGACTATTGTATAGAAATAGCATTGCTCTTTTCATTGACACAATGATCATATTTTTAATGCATAGCATTTTAAAGCAAATATAAGCAGATCTAGGTAACTAGATGATATCTATACCTGTAGCTATGTCCCCACAATTATTATTTTATTACTGTCTTAGGTAGAGTTCTATTGCTGTGAAAAGACACCTGGCTACAGCAACTTTTATAAAGGAAAACATTTCACTGGGGTTGACTGCAGTTCATAGGTTTAGTCCATTATCACCATGACAAGAACCATGGTGGCATACAGGCCAACACTGTGCTAGGAGAGTAGCTGAGAGTTCTACATATGGATCAGCAGACATCAGGAAGAGAAAGTCACAGTAGGTTTGGCACTTCAAAGCCCACCCATAGTGACACACTTCCTCTAAAATGGCCACATCTCTAACAAGGCCACACCTCCTATTAGTGCCATTTCCAGAGAGCCGATGGAGGCCATTTTCTTTCAAACCACTACACTATTTCAGTCTTTATATTTACCTATGTATCTGGATCTATATCTGTAGATCTATATCATATCTGTGTTTATATCATACAGCCATGGCGTTAGATGTTTTGAATGATAATAGATTCAAATCTAACTTCAAACTGCATCAGAACACCTTGTTTTCCAAGTACCACGTGTTAAAGATTCTCTCTTTTATCCAGAGTATGTTTTTGTCATTTATGACAAATATTAGATGTCTATAGTTATGTGTACTCAGGGTAAGTTCTTTTTTTTCTTTTTCATTTTTCTCAATGAGATAATATATCTGTTTTGGTGTCAGTACCATAGCCTTATTATTATGAACCTGTGATATATCTTGACATCCTTAATGGTAATCCTTCCAACATAATTTTTTTCTGCTTAGTGTTGTTTTAGCTATCCAGTGTCTTTTAGTTTGTTTCTTTTGTCTGTTTATTTTATATGAACTTCGGATTATTTAGTTTTATGAAGAATGAGATAATTCAGTATCTTGTCTCAAGGGAAATTTTAATAATTTCTAGAGGATTTCTGGTCGAAATTTAGGGGTCTCTAAGGTATACTGTCTCATCCTTTGTGGTTTTACTCCTTCTTTCCCGTTCTGGGTCCTCTTGCGTTATTTTTCCTGCTGGTGATTCAAGTACAATATTAACCTTGTCAGGTTGAGGTATATTCTCTCTCATATTGAATCCTCTAAAACTTTGATCATAATATTGGATTTTGTCAAATGCTTTTTAGGCATTCATGGAGACAATCATGTGTTTTGTATTTAATTCTATTTATGTGATTAAACATATAAATGTTTATATATATATATGTATATATACATACACATACACACATATATGTGTGTGTGTGTGTGTGTGTGTGTGTGTGTGTGTGTGTGTGTGTGTGTATGTATGTATCTGTGCATGTGTAGGCTTAGGTTTTTCAAAACCTAATTTAATAAAGATTCTCAAAGCTCTGACCTAACCATATACCTCAGGGCCCAAATGTAGGGGAGAAAAGAAGGTAAATAGGACAAATAGATGTGAACCTGTTTAGCAGTAGTTCTTTGGGGGCCAATTCAAATCTCCACTTTCAGGATACCAGCAGTTCAGTAATGTCAGGACACCAAGCATCAATCTCTTCATTTCTTGTGGCTGTTTATTTTGTTGATTTCTTGGTTTAGATTTATTGGTTTAGCTGAATCTAGAAATCCTTCATTCATTTTAGAATTTACAACTCAATGGAGTATTTTTGAAGTGTTATTTGACATCATTCTGAAATGTCTTTTTGTCTACTGTAATGTTTCCCTGATCATTTCTGATTGTGCTAATCTGAGAATCTGAGCCCTATTTTTCCTGCTTTTGGTTAGTTGGGACAAATGACTATTGATTTGCTTTATCTTCTCCCAGAACCAGCTTTTAGGTTCAATGATAGGTTTTTTTTTTTCAGTTTATTTGATTGTATTTTATTAATTTGGCCTCAGATTTTTTTATTAGTTCTTGCAGTCTACTACTGGTTTTGTATTTGGTCTGTTATTGTTTTTCAAATTCTTGAATTGAATCATTAAATCATTCATTTGTGCTCTTTCTGATTTTTAATGTAAGCACTTAGAACTATAAATTTCCCTTGTAGGACTGCTTTCACTGTGTCATGGAGATTTTGTGTGTGTGTGTGTGTGTGTGTGTGTGTGTGTGTGTGTGTGTGTGTGTGTATGTGTTGTAGTTGCATTTTTATTTAATTATAAAAAAATTTTTTACTTCTTGATTTCTTTCTGACCAAATCATCATTCAGCAATGAGTTATTTAATGTCCATTTGTCTGTGTGCTTACTAGAGATTTGTTTTCTGTTGATTTTAAGTATTTTGCATTATTTATTATCAGATAGGATACATGGATTTATTAAGTCTTTCTGAAAGTGTTGAGATTTTACTCGTATACTAACGTGTGTTCCATTTCAGAATAATGTCCATGTACTGCTGATTAGAATGCATATTCTTTTTTGTTTGGGTATTATATTCTGAGGATATATACTAAGTGCTTTGATATATTAAGTAGTTTAATTTCTGATTTTTTCCTGTGCTTATATTTTGTTCAGATGATCTATCTATTTCAAGAAAGTGGAGTATTGAAATCACTTATTATTAATGGATTGGTAGTAATATGTGTCATTATTTCAAGTAATATATATTGATGAAACTGGGTAAATTAGAGAGTATTGTGGCTTTATGCTCAAGATCATAAAATCATATTGAATACTTTCTCCTTTGTTTAGAATAAAATGTTCTTTCACTAATAACCACATGACACAGTCCATACTCAGCTACCTTGAAAAGTTTCCTCTTCAAATGATACTAGTTCAAAACTATTCAATTAAGCCTCTGAGAGACTTTTTGGACAAGGACAAAATATCAGCTACATTCTTTGCCAAAATATACAAAGAATGTTAACTAGGTCACTTAGTAATAGTCTTTCATTTGAAACCACTTGAGCTGTGCCTACATAGTCCACATTATTTTTCTCACTTCTACTAGGTTGTCTCATTAGCTCTGCTCTAACAATTCAACTACATTTCAAATGTAAATCCCAAAGTCTTTCATAGTACTCCAAACAACATCATTGTCAGACTGGCCAAAGAACTCTTAGAACAACTTCTTTCTTAGATTTACTATTGAGGAAACCTCATGACCAAAGCAACTTTTTAAGGAAAGCATTTAATTAGGGGCTAGCTTACTTTTTCAGCAGGCTAGTCTATGATCACCAGTGAGAGGTTTCTGGTAGCAGGCAGGCAGGTCTCTGGAAATAGTAGCTGAGAGACTATGTGATCTGCAAGTTGCAGGCAGAAGAGAAAGAGGAGTGGTTAGATCTGGCACTGGTTTTTGAAACCTCAAAGGTCAATCTAAGTGTCACATTTCCTCCAACAAGGCCACACCTCTTCCAAGAAGGCTATGCTTCCGAATACTTCTCAAACAGTTATATATGCTGAGGGTCAGGAATTCCAACATAAAAGCCTATGGGTGAGGGAGGCTTTCTAATTCAAGCCACAGCAGGATGATAAGTTGGATTTAACTTTCTAGAGCTTCCTGTGAGCTATGCAGGACTAGGCAGAGAACTTGGACGTGGCACATGAGGTGACTGTAGGTTCAGGGTTCATTGGTCCTGTCCTGTTCTGAGGTTGGAAGTGGGGGTTGACAGAAGCTGAGGTGGCCATACTATGCTAAAGCACTGCATGGGACTTGTGGCAGATCTGATGAGGGGAGGAGAGAACATTGGGTAGAATATCAGGAGGAATCCTTTCCATCCTTCTCAAAGTCCTGATTTGTCTCTTACGAAGCTTATTGATTAGGTTAGATGGGTTGGTAATGAGTTTCAGGAATCTGTATGTCTCCACCTCCTTCTCTCTTCATATATCAAGGCTTAAATCAGCATGTCTTGGGGTTTAACTGGATTCTAGGAATCCAAACTCAGGCAGAAGTGCTTTCTAGGCAAGAACTTTACCAACTAAGTTATCTATCTAGACTTTACATACATCCTTATAGTTTCTTTTTATCCTCAAATCACTCTGCTTTCCCTGTAACTTCCCCCATTGTAGTTATTCTCTCCTATCACAAAATTCTTTCCCCAACATCTCTAGAAACAAACAAACAAACAAACAAACAAACATTAAAGAGCTCATTGTCTTCTTTCTGGTTTCAGGACCTATATCAGGATTAAAATTTAAGACATGCATTTGAGAGGAAATGCTGTATGTGTTATTTGTCTTCCTCAGTGTGGCATATTTCAGTAAACAAAATGATTTCTACTTCTATCCATTTACTTCAATATATAAACCTTGGCAGAAATTTTCAGAAAATGATAGAACTAGAAGACGTAACTCCAATAATTAGCACATGGAAGTGCATGAAAAATTTTTGTGTTGCAGAGAAAGCAACCACCATAGTGACAACCTACAGAGTAGGATAAAAATGATGATGATGATTATATATTACGATTTCCATATCTAGAATATATAAATAGCGGCAAGAATTAAACATCTTCCTTCCCCCAAATGCTCCCAATCTGTAAATGAACTCGTTAATTCAATAAGCAGTTCTCAAATGTCAAAAATATTGGAAGGTTTCCAATACTCTTATAAGTCAGGGAAATAGAAAGTTAAACTACTTTAGGAATCCATCTCACTCCAGTAAGAATAGCTTTTTTTTTTTTTTTTTTTTTTTTTTTTTTTTTTTTTTTTTTNGTGTAGCCTTGGCTGTCCTGGAACTCACTCTGTAGACCAGGCTGGCCTCGAACTCAGAAATCTTCCTGCCTCTGCCTCCCAATTACTGGGATTAAATTCATGTGCCACCACTACCTGGCACGAATAGCTTTTATCGAAAACACAAACAACCAATGCAAGTAAGGATATGGAGAAAGGGTAACATTACACACTGCTTTTGAGAGTATAAACTGTTGTAGTTCCTACAGACATCAGTGCATAGTTTGCTCAGAAAACCAAAGAAATAATTTAGCATTGCCTTTTTGGCCCTAAAATTGTTATGCAAAAGCCCCTCAATCCATCAGTTCCAGCTCGGTCCCCAACCTAACGTCTTCTGCTGTGTAAAGTCTTTTCCTATAGTGTTGTTTTATGTGCATCTTGTGCAATCGGCTGCAGGAGAGCTCCATGCTCGTGTGTCTCTGCCACTCATGTCTGCTTCTACTACCCTACAATGATTCTCACCCTCCCAGTGATACCATGGCTTCTTAACACACAATAGTCTAAGGCCATTTACACTTTTTGTAATGGTTTCTGATGTACGAGAAGCAGGATATGTAAATACTGAGTAAGCATACATCTACAACAGGGTTATTATCAGTTCTATCATATCTAACCGATAACATGGGCCAGACATTCACTTCTGTTCAAAGGATAAAATGTACTCAATTTGTCTATAGTCACATTGTACAACAGCAGTAAAGATCTGGGGTATTATGGTGGACTTATAACATAATATGCCACCTCTGACTCATGGGCCCCAGGGCTAAAAGAATGAGGATAAATGGGAAGCTAAGTGCTATTGAAAGAAGAGCAAGGTGGAGTGACAGTGCAAAACTATACACATAATGCATGATTATTCAGTCAATGGACAGGGGAGGGTGACTACAGTAAAGATCTACAGGCACACACAAGCACTTAGTCATGGAACAGATGGGTGGGGCAATAATGCTGAGCCCTATACATAACTCACAAGAATCCATCACCCTTCTGGTACACCACATCCAGTCCCTCTAGTGACAGAGATCTACAAAGAAAGAAGGAAGGCATGGAACAAACAGTAACACTTACAGGGATACGATGCATGCAGTACAGGAAACAGCTGAATGAGGAAAATGCTATGTTCCTTTCCTAAGACACATTCCAAAACATTATCCCTTAAATGCAAGTGGAGAACAAGCTAAAAGGTGTGTTTTGCTTATCTTGTGTCCCTTACATAAGCACCACATCCAGGAGGGGTGCTAGGTCCAAGGGCGTAAGGAGTCATTTCACAGGAAAAACCACTATGACAGGAAAACTGCATCTGATACTGATTTTTATACTGAAACATGTGCAACAGCATTAAGCAAACTCATAATGGTGTGACCAAATAGTTTCAGTTCTATCTGAAATTGCTCTTTCATCCCTGTCTTCCTGCCTTCCAGTTTAAAACATGACTTTGCTCTTCCGCCTAAGAAGATGATAGAGTTTACTTTCCTACCTCCTCCATCTAAGCTTGGTCATGAGACTTTGGGACGTTAGAAAGAATGATACATGGAGAAACAGCACAAGTCCTTGGAAACTTGGGCTTTACTTATACTGTTGAGAAGTTTTCTATTGTCGGTGGAGAAATCCATTTTAGCTCATTAAATATTGTAACTACTATGAACATAGGATTGTCATACCAACAGAAAACACCCTAGGTTGAGTAGTAAGTCTCCTAGCCAACTGCTATGGATGTTATCAATGAAACAATCATAGATATCCAGAAACAAATGAGCTATTGAAGGACCTCTACCAGGGACAGCTGTCTGAGGAATTATCCACAGGTTCTCAATTAAACTGCCCTTTCTTACATTAGCAATAAACTGGCTGTTACACCATGCCATTGATTTTGAGTAGTTTAGTTTACAGCGATAGTTAAGTGATACGGAGAAAAAACACACTAAGCATCAAGTGTAATAATGATCACTATTGAAACAAGCATCTTAAAACAAACAAACAAATCAATGGTAAATTGGAGTGAGTGATTTGAAGTACTTTTTTTCTGTAATACTATGAGGGAAAGTGCACATTGTAGATATTGAAATTAATACCAAAGGTTGCACGTGAGTCTCAACATAAAATATGAGTAAAATAGTAACAAATTGGGGAAAAAGTAAATAATAACATTATCTAAAGAGACATAAATCAAATCAAAAGACATACAGAGAATAAATATCTTAGGCTAAAATACATACCAGAAATTATAATAATAGCATTTAGTAAAATAGAGACTTTTAAAAGGCTATGATGTGAAGAAAAAAAAATTATGATCTGTAAAAGGTCAGATTTGGAAACCAGCTTTCAAAAAATAATAGTGGATACCAAGACTCTGTGGAGATGTGACATTAGAATTCTAAACTCCTGGAACCTAAAGTGTGCATGAATCTAAGATTTCACTTAAAATCAAGAAAGGAAGTTTCTAGGGTTTGTATTGCTGTGATAAAATGTGACCTTAAGCAATTTGGGGAAGAAAGGGTTCATTTCACCTTTCAAGTCTTATGTTATACTCCACTATTGAGGAAAATATGGGCAGAAACTAAGCAGAAACCTGGAGGCAGGAACTGAAGCAGAGGCCATGAAGGGGTGATGCTTGCCCGCTGCTCCTCTGCTTCCACAGTTGGCTGGGCTATCTCAAATAAGTCACTATTGAAGAAGATGTACCACAGGCTTGCCTACAGGCCAAGCTGGTGGAGGAATTTTCTTGGTTGAGGTTCCTTTTTAAAAATAATTCCGATTTTTATCAAGTTGACATAAAAAATTGAGGTTAAGATTGAGAAATAGAACTAAGCATGTTCAAATTTCTGTCTTCCCTAGATAAATTCTTGTAGACAGAGATTACTAGACACTAGAGACAATATTATAGGTTATATCCATAACTTATTCCATCACAATGGGAATAAAATTGCATGTAAAATGTGCATTCAGTAGAAGGCAATTTGGTCTGCACAGTTGAAGATGCCAGAGCAATAACTAGTAAATTCAGAAAGCAACAAAAACATTTAAAACAGGCCAAACAGGGCAGACAAAAACACATAATGCCCCAACACTACATAGCAAGCTCTAGTGCAACTCAGGAAAGATAAGACCAGGGGAGGTGGCCATTTCAAGGGAAAAAAACACAGTAATTGGTTATTCAGGGGCAAATTATTAGTCCTCAAAACATACAGGATTATATGGACCAAACAAGTCATATTTGGGAATGTATGTTTATATATCTATACAAATTACAATTAATGAAAAAAGAAGGCTAAGAATTTGAAGTAGAGTGGGAGGGATATATGGGAGAGCCATCAGGAAGAAAGGGAAGGAAAAAATATTCTAACTAAATTAAAGTATTGAAAAATCCATTGGGGTGAACAGTTGGGGTCCAATCAGATGTGTCCATGTTCTTGGCCTTTTATCAAAGGAAGCAAACATTAGGTCTCACATAAATTTCACAAATATGCAAGTACATATTACAAAAGATAAGACTATTTGGATTGACAAAAGAGCACACGTATGATACTCTAGGACCCTAGTTGTCATCTGGAATTTTCTTCTGTGAAGTTCAAGGGAGTAGTTTGGCTTCTAAGGTGCTCATGAAGGATGAGCCTCTGTATTTATTGACAGAGTAGTGGGCATATTCACTATTCTTGCTGTACATATCTACAACCCACTTGAATTCTACACATACATAATTGTGCTCAGGCATAATATGGTATATCATAGAATCCCCCTAAAAAAAGCACATAGCTTAGTGTTAAAATGCATACCCTCACAGTCGATGTGAACATTACCTAACTGGCTATTCTTCCTACCATGCTCGGGAAATTGCTCCATTTGGTTTACCTCTCTCTTAGGAGGAGACGCCTATCCTGTTGTTTGCTTAGGAGTAGACATTGTAGCCCATTATAGGCAGGCTCCAAGGTGGCAAGTGTGTATATACTTGAATATATCTATAACCACAAAGAATAGAAGTAAGTCTTGCTCATGTTTCCTCTCAACAGCAAAAATACAAGGATGATAAATGATCAGCAAATGAATAGTGCAAAATAAAGAGAAAAAAACACTTAAAGATTTTTAATTGGCAATATTATTATTTAGTATCTATGTGACCTAGCCCTCCACAGCATGTATGTGAGATTAGAGGGAATTTCAGGAGTCAGTTCTCTCCTTTTGCCTTTTGAGGCAATGTCTCCTGTAATTTCTGCTGCTCTGTGCTCTAAGTGGGTGGCCCACCAGTGTCCAGGCACTTCTCCTGTCTCTTATCTCTCAGCTCCCCACAGGAGTGTAGGAGTTAAAGAGGCACATGACTGCATCCAGCTTTTCCACATGCCTTCCTGGGATGAAATTACCCATGCGATTATCTCACAGGCCCACTTTAAGATCATTTTATGACAACTTTTATCACTAGTCATATGACAATTTAGTTTTCTTAAATAATATTTATAAATAAAAGGCATTTATAACAAAAAAGAAAAGCTATGATAACCAATTTCATGAAGCTAGTGTAATCTTAGCATGAAAGTCAGACATCCCGAATTCAGGTATTCCTCTTGGGCCTCACTATGCTAGTGTAAAGAGGCATGATCAACTACCAGGAACTGCAAAACTGTCTTCTGAGGTTTATCTCAAGCTGCTGGGTCCTTTTAGAACTAGGTTCACCACAGGGAGGAATGCAGGCAACTTTTGTCAAAGATGTCAAAGACTGCAGAGAGCTGGCCTCCCTTAGCATTCATGCAATGCAATTAGGCCATGCAAGCTATAACTTGGCTTGGAGGCTTCTCAGCAGGGTTAAGGACTCATTTCACACAGTAATGACATGCTTGGTAAAACTTACAGAACTATGTTATATCCTGGGGTCAGTGTCTAATATACTTCCAGTATCTTCAAGGAGAACATTTAGATTATTAGCACTGATGTTATACCACTAGGTGTTAGTTTTTTGAAGAAAGATAAACAAAATAATCTATACCTACAGTTTCCCTTGGCATCTGATCTCAGAGAAAAAATCCTGGGCATACATTGCTCACTGGGCATAGGTTACAAACACTCCCTTTGTGGGAATGCTTGGACTCGAGAAGATGCAAACTCATTAGAATTTCATGGGTATTAAAAATGCTGCCAGAGGAACTTTTAGATAGAAAAGCCATATCTCTTATATTTCTCTTGTAGGGTGTCTAAAGAGAAAGAAGTCAGCCATTAAATTCTATGGTTAAGTCTCCATGGTGAAAATACTTGAGAATGTTGAACTCAGTTCCCTTAAGTCCTAAAAGTGTCTATCTTGGTCTCACTGTCTTAAGGCAAGGACCATTGAGGGTGAAGTGACTTTACCTTCTGTGGTATTTGACCCCACTTCTATTCAATGCTTCTAAATTAAAGTCTAGGTTACAATCAGATCTGACTTTGAGGGGGAAGTCTTGTCTCTATTTCAGATAAACCCATGTTATTACTGGAACCTGGTACTTGATTGCACACTACTATATCCTCAATAGTAGGATCTTGTAGGCTATTATTTTCTGGAAGATACAAGAAGATATTGCAGAAGATTATTGGCAGGTTGTCTACAGCACTTACTTGAGGGGGCTTTGTCAAATCATTCAATTCTGAGTCACAGGGATGCCCCTGACATTCTCTTCAGGATATCTCTGCTTGTCTTCTCAGTCCTAGACCTACCACACTCACCTAGGGGATGAGGACTGCTTCCCTTACTCTGTTGCAGCTATTTTTCTGTGAACCTTATCAGAACTTGTGTAGTTCAAACACCTAGCCATTCACTCAGAATTAGTTTAAATGATGAATGACCTGTTTCCTTTAGTTCATAAATACATTCTCGGTTATTTGAGTAAATGTTATTGTGGAATATAATGCTTTTGACAAATTAATTTAACAATATATTTCTACCAATATCTTTTTTGTTTCACAGGACAAGTTTATTTCCAAAATTGATTGAGGCATTTCCAGTGAAATTCAAACAGCTATTAACATGATTTTTCATGCACTGCAAATGAAATATGAAAATTTGTGTAAATTCTTACTGTTGAAAGGGGCCTGAAATAATGTCAGTCCTAAATCTTAGGAAAATGATCAATACCAAATATATTACTTTACTAAATATATGGTTAAGACAATTGCTTTATTCAGTGAACATCTATTTATTCTATTATTATTTTTAATATTTTTTGTAAATGGCAAGCTTCTCCAGCAAAGGAGAAATAACTGTTATATATATATATATATATATATATATATATATATATATATATATATCATATTCTAATTCAACTTTCCTTCCCTATCTGCTTCACCCTGTATCTTTTCTTTTTACTCCTATCAAGTCCATTCTGTGCTGCCTATATATTTTTTAACATCTAGTCTTCCACTGGTGTGTGGAAGCCATTCACTAGAGGCTATGCTCTTAAAGAAAATTGAGTTCCCCTCTAACCACATCTAACACTCTCCAATGGGTTTGGCTACTGGTGGGACTTTGGGTCCAGCTTCTTTCTCCATCTTCTTTCTTCAGTTTGTACAGGTCTTGTGAATGATGTCACAATTGCTATGAATTCAGCTGCCCTGCTGTATCAAAAAGGCATGCTTCCTTTACAGCCTCATGGACATTTTCTGCTCCTTTGGTAAGAGTTCCTGAGTTATGGGAGGAGTATGTTGTATATGTCACAGTTACAACTGGACATTCTGCAATCCCTTAGTCTCTACAGCTTGAGTGTCTGTCTGCATTCACAAGAAACTGAAGCTCTTCTGATGTGTGTTGAAAGGTGAATTAATCGATGTGTACTGTGATAAATCATTAGGAGCTGGTTTAACACTATGTCTCTGTATCAGAAGAACAAGGGTAGATTTTTCTCCAGAGGTCAATGACATGTGTAGTCATGGGGTTTTAGTCTGATAATAGTCCTAGATGCAGGTGGTTATTTCTAACATGTTTGTGCCAATATCACATATGGTGAGGAATGAATGTCTTGCCAGGCCAGTTATTATTGATGCTCACAAGAATGACAGCTGGGCCGGGCGTGGTGGCACACGCCTTTAATCCCAGCACTTGGGAGGCAGAGGCAGGCGGATTTCTGAGTTTGAGGCCAGCCTGGTCTATAAAGTGAG
>NC_034604.1:78858282-78868004 GCF_900095145.1 Mus pahari | reverse complement strand
GCTTCTAGCACTATATACACTTTTACATTTTTCTTTATAAATTTGATCTTAATTTTTTAAGATTCTTTAATGAATAAACAGGGAATATATTTATAAGTGAGAGAAGGTCAGGATAATTCATAAAAAGCCATTATGCTGTAGTAAAATAACACTTCATACACAGCCACAGTGTGTTTTGCACAAGGCTAACTTAATGAAAATATTTTGTCACAGTACAGATTGCTTTGGAAACACACTAACAAAATTCAATGGAAATTTGATCCATTAAATCACAGAAGAAGGAAGGCAGGGTGAGGTGATGTCTGAGTGGTTAAGAATACTTGCTCCTCTTGTGGAAGAAGTGAATTTGGTTCCTAACATCTACACACTGATCTACAATTATCAATAGCTTCTTTTTCAGGAGATTTGAAACCACCTTCTTGTGGTTTCTATGGGTACTAGGCACACATGCAGTACACAAATATCCATGCAGACAAAACAGTCATACACATATAATGACATAAATAAGCCTTAAACTTAGATAAAGGTTCAACAAAAGAAAAGTGGGTGATAAGATAATGTTGAAGAAAATAATGAGAGGAACATGATAGATAAATGGAATTTAGATGACAGATAACAGAAAGATAGGCAGGTAGACAGATAGATAAAAGGTCTGATTAATGGTCATCGGTCGAAATACAGTACTTAATTTTGATTTGTCCATAATTTACATTTATGGATCTGCCAATCCATTTTTTACTCAATAAAAAACATAGCTTATTATACAGATACAATGTATTGTTCCTTTTCCCCTTAGCAGTAAAGCTTTCTTTTTTGTAATATATTCTTAATATACCTTTCACTCTTACACTTTTATTTCAGGCAATGACTTGAGAGTCATTACTGCACACATATGGTCAGAATACTTAGAGAGTGGATGTATTCTTCTGGGATAGCAAATGTAAAATTAAAGTCTGTCACTGCAAGCAGAACTGGAATAATTTAAATGGTATATGAAGCATGATGTTTTAAAGCACTATTAACAGCTAACGTATGCATTTTGCCTGAAGAACAAAATAATGTCATATATGTATCTTGAATTCTGATATATTTTGGTAGATTACTCGAGGCACATAGAAAATAGACATTGATAGAACCATTCAATTCCTTCAGCTCTTATATTTTATTTAATCATAAATTTACCAGCCTCTCCTAAAATTAAGGTCCTTAGTATCACTGAACATCATTGTCACTGTCAGCTACTTTACATGCTGGTATATGTGTTGTCATCGAAGACAACACATTGCTTGTTTATCCTCTGGGATATGAGTTTATGGGAAAGTTTTTCTAATAATTTATTTCAAGGAAATCTAAGGCTGTATCAGAGAAAGCTAACATGAAAGCGTACACACACACACACACACACACACAGAGAGAGAGAGAGAGAGAGAGAGAGAGAGAGAGAGAGAGAGAGAGAGAGAGAGAGAGAGAGAGAGAGAGAGAGAGAGAGAGAGAGAGAGAGAGAGAGAGAGAGAGAGAGAGAGAACAGGTAAAAAATAAAGAACATGAATTTGAGGTAGAGGAAGTGTTAAGGGCTGAAAGAAAGAAAGGAAAGTGGAAATGATGTAATTGTACTTTCATTTCAAATTTATAAAGAAAATTTAAAATAATTAGTAGATGGATTTTATTCTAGCTTGTAGTAGTGTCTGAATGTACAGCTTTTTAATACAATGTGCAAAACAGAAGAAAGTTTTGAGAGCTTTTATTTCTTTTATTTCTGCAAGCTATGCTATCTACTAATAACTTCTAACTGAAATTTTGCTGGGTATGCAGTTCTACATTAGTAAGTGTATTCTTTCAGGAAATAGATTGTATCCATACAAGTTCTAGAATCAGCTACTGTTGATAGAACCTGAGTATATTGTTACTGTGAAGAATGCTGGTTTCAGGGATTTTATCAATTTTAGGGATAATGCAGGTGCTGGCAAAATATACTCTTTATTCTGAAACATCTTGACTTTCTCTTCTGCAGACAGAATAACCGAAAACAAAAGAAATTCAGTGGATCCTAACTTATTTCAAATGTGTATCTTTTTTGCTACCTGTTTTTTACAATTACCATATAGGTCCAATCTTTGTAAAGACTGGAAAACAAAGCAAAGTACCTAGAAAAAGAAAGTGTGTCCCCAGCAGCTCCCAGCATTGCTGCAGCCCATCGAAGGTTCCCGTTCCTCATGGAGCTCTTTTCCTTGAAAGAAGCAAGTGTTGGCTTGAGCTCCTCAGAGTGCCAGTGTGCTCACCTTTTCTCTTTAGCAGTGACTGAATCGCAAGCTCCTGTTTCAGTCAGTCTCTGGCAGGGGCAAGAGGATAAGGGGTTTGGTTGAAGAATCAGACACCTTTCCACTCAGAACCAGTCTCTTCTGATCTTCCTCTATGATTTGAACTGAAGTCCATGAGGAACAACTGTCTGGTGATGCTTCCAATTCTCAGATTGATAACTGCAGTTTTTACTTAGTTGTCCTATCCCTTCTCCATATTTATATACTGGGGATACAGAGTAGAAGTGATTTTTAAATACACCCTAGAAAGATAATTTGGGACTTGTTGGATTAAAGGATATGTGGTCATAATATCTTAACCTGAAATGTGTATTTTTGAAAAGCATAAATGAAATTTGCATATGTAAGGAAATGGCTATTAAGGCATTGATGGCTGTGACATTGACTTCTAGTCAGTCATTGTTGCTCCATTCTTTTTTTTTTTTTTTTGGTTTTTCAAAACAGGGTTTCTCTGTATAGCCCTGACTGTCCTGGAACTCACTTTGTAGATCAGGCTGGCATCGAATTCAGAAATCCACCTGCCTCTGCCTCCTGAGTGCTGGGATTAAAAGCCCGAGCCTCCACACCCTTAATCATTCATTTCGGACTGAACCAACTGATTTTATGCAGGGTTCATTTCTTTGTTTAGATTTCTGTTCATACAATATTTACATTGAATATGCCAATGGTTAAACTACTGACCATGAGTTTGTAACTGGATTATATTTCGTGAGCTTTTTAGGAGAAGGTTATATTGTCTTTGAAAAGGGAAATGGGAAGGAAACCTATGTTCTTTTCTGATAACTGTTTTCTGATCCAATTTTGCTATTACCTCTGCGTTTCAATAGCAGGTTCTCTTGTAATCTTGACTTGAAGACAAATCCTACATAGTGAGGTAGAAGTAAGAAGCCAGGAAACTGGTAAACACATGGACTCCTAGCTTAGAAATATTTACCCAAAGCCACTTCACTCCTGAGGTTCTTATAAAAATGTACATTGTCCTCAGAGTTACATTACTGTTGGTTTTTATTTCAAAAAGTTGTCTTCTAAATAGTCAGCTAAGTGAATGAGTAAAGAAATTAAGATTCATACGTAAAATGAAATACTGTTACCGCAAAATGGCTCCTTGAGTATGTCATTCAAGAATATTGCTACCTAAGCATGCAGACCAGAGTTCAAGTCTCCAGAACCCATATCTAGCTGGATGCAGTAGAGCAGCTAAAGTTCAGATAAGAAGCAGATGAAAGATAACCCCTTAAAACTTGCAAGCCAGGTAGCTAGAGCACACAACAGTAAACTACGAGAGATGCTGCCTCTAACATGTGGAGGTTGAGAACCAATACCGAAACTTGTTCCCTGATCTCCACATAAACAGTGTGTTACATGTGCATCCCCATTAGCATCCATCACGAACATGGAAACACACAGTTTAAAAATGGAACGCTCTTTGTCTGTGCTAGGGATATCATCTAAACACTTATCCAGATAAGTAAATTTCTCACCCTTTGTCAAGGAAGCTTCCTCTCACTGCAGTTATACAACATCAAAGGGATCTACAACTGATCCATAGAGAGAACAGAAGGCTCAACGAACAACACAGACTGAGGAGTAAAGGGAGCATAAGAGCCAGTGCACCATCATATCTGCTACAACCTGGTTCCTTCAGTTTATGGTAGCGAATTACACCCACTAAATATTAACGTACTCATGTAAACAAGACCTGCACAATCATAGTACACGTTAACACCCTAAGGTAGATGGAGCAACCTCACAAGGTCCCAGACTTAGAAAAGGCTGTGGAGGTGGTTCAGACATTTAAGTGATTGATGCACTTGCATAAAACTCTGAATTTAAGTTAGAAAGTATATATTTTTTTGGAATGGTAGAATTTTGCTTGTAATTTTATTGCTGAGTTAATCAAGGTAGGCAGACCACTGGGCTTACTAGACACTGAGCCTTCTATTTTATTTATTTAATTAATTTATTTATTATTCACTTTACATCTCATTCACTACCATCTTCGTGTTCCTCGACTCCCAGTCATACCCTTACAAATCTCTCCCCCATTCCCTCTAACCTCCTCCTCAGAGAAGGGAGAGCCCACCTTGGGTATCAACCTACCCTGGGACATCTAATCCCAACAGGACTAGGCACATCCTCTCTCAGTGAGGTTCAACCAAATGGTACAGGTAAAGGGAAGGAGACCCGGTGGCAGGGAACAGAGTCCAAGACAACCCCCACTCCACTTGTTTGGAGACCTACATTGAAGACCAAGCTGTGCATTTGCTACAAATGTGTAGGGTGCCTAGGTATATCCCCTTTATACTCCCTGGTTGGTGGTCCAGTCTCTGTGATGTCCCATGGTCCCAGGTTTATTGACTCTACTGTAGGTCTTCCAGTGGTGTCCTTGACCCCTCTGGTTTGCTCAATTCTATTCCCTACTCTTCCTCAAGACTCTCCCAGTTTTGATCTGATTTTTGGATATGGATCTCTGCATCTCTCCATCATTGCCAGATGAAGCCTTGTCAGGATACAGTAAGGTTTCTGTGTGCATGCATAGTAGAGTATCATTAATAGTGTCAGGGGTCGACTCTCTCACATGGAATGGGCCTCATGTAGGGGCATATTTGGTTGGCTGTTCCCTGAATCTCTGCTCAATTTTTATCTCTGCACATCTTGTAGGCAAGACAAATTTTAGGCTGAAGGTTTGGTGAGCTCCAATTATAACTGAGAAACAGTCTTATAAAACAAACACAAAAGACAGTAGAGAGTGGTTAAGGAAGGCAGCCATGTTGCTTTGAATATGCTTTGTCCATGAGAAGTGGCACTATTAGGAGGTATGGCTACATATGGTCCCCATAGACTCATGTGCTTGAACAACAAACCATTAGGAGATATGGCCTTGTTTAGGCAAGTGTGGCCTTGTGGAAGGAACTGTGTCACTGTGGGAATGGACTTTGAGGTGCTCTGCTCGAGCTCCTCCCAATGTGGAAGAGGTCCTCCTCTTGGTCCTCTGCATAAAAGTCTCCTTCTGTTGCCTATGGATCAAGGTGTTAATCTCTCTGCTATTTTTTTCTTTTTAATGAATGAAAGAAGGTAGTCTATTCTATTCTATTCTATTCTATTTTATTTATTTTTATTTTATTTTATTTTATTTTATTTTATTGCTCCTGGCCCTGGCATTCCTCTACACTGGGGCATAGAGTCTTCACAGGACCAAGGGCCTCTGTTCCTACTGATGACTGACAAGGTCATCCTCTGCTACATATGCAGGTGAAGCCATGGGTCCCTCCATGGGTGTTCTTTGGTTGGTGGTTTAGTCCCAGGGAGCTCTGTGGGTACTGGTTGGTTCATAATGTTGTTCCTCCTATGGAGTTGCAAAACCCTTCAGTTACTTGGATTTTTTTCTCTAGTTCTTCTGTTGTGGACCCTATGCTCAGTCCTACAGTTGGCTAAGAGCATCCATCTCTGTATTTGTCAGGTACTGGTAGATCCATAAGGAGACAGCTATATCAGGCTCTTGTCAACAAGCACTTGTTGGCATCCACAATAGCATCTGGGTTTGATTACTCTATATGGAATGAATCCCCAGGTGGGGCAATCTCTGGATGGCCTTTACATCAGTTTCTGCTCGCCACTTTCTCTCTGTAACTCCTTCCAAAGATATTTTGTTCCTCTTCTAAGAAGGACCAAAGTATCCACACTTTGGTTTTCATTCATCTTGAGCTTCATGTGGTCTGTCAAATGTACCTTGGGTATTCCCAGCACATGTATGTGTGTTTATGTGGGTGTATGTGTGTAGAAGAGATATGAATGTGTATGTTTTTATGTATACAGATGCATGTGTGTGTGTGTGGTGTGTGTGTGTGTGTATACATATGCAGGTATGTGAATGAAACTGAAAATAAACTGTGCCTACAGAGAGTGACTATTCACTGTTTCTTATTCCCTTTAAGGTGAGAGCTGTGTATCTGGTTTTACAATCATTGGGGAGATCAAAATTAAGATTCCGGGCCATTTCCCTAATCCCAAATTAAAGTACATTTGAAATATCTTAATACCTTACATATGTAACCGTAGGAAAATGGATTATGGATTAGAAATTGGGAGAATAAAATCCAATACCTTTAGCAAACCATCCCAGAGTTACGGCCTTTTTCACTCTTTTCCCTTTTAAAGATTTCTCTAAAGAATCACCAAGTATCAAAAAATTGTTATGAATAGACTCATGCTGTAGGTGATGTACAGGAGAGACTGGCTGGGAGAGGGACCAGGCATGAGGAAGCAGAACAGGTGGAGAGGAATGGAGCAGAACCAATCAGTCATGATGCAAACAGGCCTGAGGTCTTCACATACACATGCTCATGAGAATCAGGGTGAGTGTTGGAACCTCCATGCTTGCCTGCCCCCTCCTGACTCACATATTCACTCTCACTGTGTATGTCATTTTTGTGACATGATGCCTTCCTATTTTTGCATTCAAAGTTGCTAGGTTTTTTTTTTTTTTATCTCATTTAAGTTGTATTAAACTGAAATGAAAGAAGAGAAACAGCTAGAATAAGTTTTATCTGCTGTACGTTGTTTTCCTGCCACTAGTGCCTAAGGACAGTTTCTAATATCTGTTGAGAAGATGAATGACAAGCCTGAGTATTTGTTTCATTTTGTAGGCTGCAGAAGTCATGTCTGGACTGCATAAGTGAGGTAGCTCACAATCCCATTTGCCTGTTTCAATTCCTGTGCTTGACTGTTGATCCAGGGTATTCAGTCTGCATCTGAGTCAACCTTGATCCATGTTGGGATGTAACTATCTAGCAACAGAATGCAAGAAGGAAAATGGAAGTTTGATTTCCAAATTATTTTCCCTGTCTCTCATTTATAAAAAAAAAAAAAAGAAAGATTCAACTCCAATTACATATATCTTCATATATTATTAGATAGAGAGATACTGTAGTACAAGAGATGATTACTAAAGATGATTAATGAATGTAGCAGACCTTCAATTCAACTTGTATAAATGTAATTTACTTACAGAAATCCATTATTGTGGACAAAATAATATATTCCTGAAAGCCCATTGGTGAAAATAATGATTATTTTTTTTTCTTTCTTCTGTCTTTTTGCCTCTGAGTTAATCTTTATCTTTTTGTTTCTACCTTTTTTCTGGTAGCTATATCAGTATATCAGTGTATTTAAAGCTACACTGAGTGGTGATGCTCACCTGCGAAGGCTCATAAAATTTGTGTTGCCTGTTGGATTCTTATAAGGGGCAATATGCTGCTACCAGTGTTTCACCACACACTTCTAATTACATTTCTCACCTTGGTAATATAGAGGCAGATGTTCTATAACAATATAGCATATTTAATTACTTAATCTGCTAGTATAATATGTATAGTGCCTTTAATTAATTAAACTACTGGTAGTGTTTGCAACGATATGACGATGCACACATGATCTCTTGGAAGTCACATGACATGAATATTTGCTTTACCAAATAAGGAAATTTAACATTTTAAAACTTTTACTGGATTTTCTGATTTTTTTTTATTACTGCAAAGTACTACTATAAAAGAATTGGTTTCTGGTGGGGGAGCTGGCAGAAGGACTGGAGGAGTGGAGAAAGATTGCAATCCCATTGGAAGAACAACATAGGCTGCCATGACCACCCAGTTCTCCCAGAGACTAGACCTCCAACCAAAGAGTGTACCTGGAGAGACCCATGGCTCCAGATACATATGAAGCAGAGGATGGCCTTGCCTGACAGAGCAATGGGAGGGGAGGCCTTGGTCCCCAGGAGGTTTGATGCCCCACCATAGGGGGATGCTAGAGCATTGGGGTGGGAAAGTATGGATGGGTGGAAGAACACCCCCATAATGGCAAAAGGGAGAGGGAGGGGCAGGTGTGGGATGGGGAGTTGGTGGAGGGGTAACTAGGAAGTAAGATATCATTGGAAATGTAAATGAATTGAATGGTTGGTAAAAAATTAATAAAATAAAAATAATAAAGTGCGTTTAGAAGTATGATAGGAGTTCATTTTCTAATTGTCTCTTATGTACCTTATTTTCATACACTAGTGTTCTTATCCGTCCATTCCAGAAGATCCATCTTAGCCTTCCTTCCTTTGCCTTTTTTTTTTTGACATTCAGTCAGCATTTGACTTCTGTTTTCTATCACACGTTGTCCAGCTTTCACCCACTCTTCTGTAAATTTTTATAGCCTCCCAGTTTACAAGGCTTTTGTGGGGTGGATACCACCTTTATCAAAAGAAGTAGATTCTCTAGAGTTTACTCAGTTTAATCTGATAACTCTTCTTGCTCCAGGCTTGCTTCAATGTCCAGTTCTGTCCAGGAAAAACAAGAATTGTTAGTTGTAAAATACTATCACTATTCCACCAGACCTAGAATAACTAGAGAAAGTAAGAAAATAAAAAGAAACCATTGGAGAATAGGGTGGGAAGAATAATAAAAAGGGAAACAGCAGAAAGCAAATTATCTGAAGGAGAAACTAGGAACAGTGTGAGGTTTAATTTGGGATTGAAAAAGAAGACAAATGCAAAGGAAGGATGAAGACTAACATAAGAGTAAGAATGTCTGGTGAAGTTATAAGGAATACTATTATCTACATAAAATACCTACACTACTAGGAAGTCTTTGTATGCTTATACATGCATAGTGTAAATAAGTTTTCCCATCTGAGCTGACAATGCTTCCCCAAGAGCTATAGACTAACAAAAACTCTAACAAATGAACAAGAAATCCTCTGAGTTGTTGGTTAGGCTTGTTTAAGAGACTTACAAATACTATATGATATTGCTTTAACTTTGGTTGCCTGCAAGAGGTAGAAGGCAATTCCTCATCTCTAATGACATCACTCACTTCAGCCACAGGACCCAGAGTACTAATGATGGGTCTGTGCTGAAAGCTTCTTCCTTAAGGACATACATTCATGGTACCAGAAGGTGCCATGCAAGCTTTCACAGGAAGGAAGCAGCCAGTGCTCCTGCATACCTGTCATAGCTATGAAGCACATCAATTATCAGCAGCACACAGGAACATTCATAAGGTTACAATAGTAGCACACATGCCTGGGAAATAAGTAATAGTCCTCTAATGGGAACCATGCAAGAAGAAGAAAATTATGCCCGTTTTATGCTTGGCATCAAAGAAGTCTGGTCCACTCCGTGCTACATAAGTAATGAAGCATAGTAATCTAGGGACTGCACAATAGGAGATCATAGGGCACTAGTGAGCATGGGACATTAGAACTCAATGCCTATCTACTGACTTCTTTTGTGATTGGGTTACCTCACTAAGGATGATATCCTCCAATACCCAAGATACATTTTGCAAAACACAGGAAAACCAAGAAGGATGACCATTGTGTGGATACTTCATTCCTCCTTAGAATAAGGAACAAAATACCCAT